>NC_081409.1:689359426-689659426 GCF_030272615.1 Cryptomeria japonica
AGTACTGCCTAAGTTCTAAAACATATGATGCTTTTTAAATTTGCAAGGTTATAAGACTCATCTCAATTGTGACTATAAGAATTACACACTTGATTTCTTTCATGGGTATGTATTGTTCCAAGCTGTTTGACAAGTGATGATCATCATATAATACCATTGCCATGCATAAAACAAACTTTAATTTATTTAGGTGACAGGCGTTGTGTAACAACATGGGAACTCTCGCATACCCACCACTATCATTCTACAGGACATCATCTGTGTTACTCTCCCTCTTTCTCTTCCTACATGTTGTTTTCTTCTAAAAAACATACTGCAGGTACTTTGACTCATCATGTTGCTTTGTTGACACTATTTTCCACATCTGTTTTGCTCATCAAAAACATATTCAAGAAGAATATTGCTACAGGTTTCCTTGTTTGTCACGATAATACACCCGTGGGTTCAATTTCAAAACCCTATTCCTCCTATTCAATATACACACAAAAATCCATCAGTCAATTTTTTTAGGAGAGGATACATGATAAAAATCAAAGAGGAAGTTGTAGACAAGAAATAATTCACTTACTTCTATAGAAGTGCAGACATAGTTGTAGTGGGGTATGGAGGGAGAGAAGAAGAGAAAGAGGGATGGGGTATGGGAGGAAGGGAGAAGGGGAGAGAGAGAGAGAGAGAGAGAGAGAGACCTTGTATGCGTTTGAGAGGGAGAGACGATACACTTACATGTGTATATGTGTTAATATATTATATATATACATATATTATATGTATATAAACACATTATATATACAATGTCATATATACACATATTAAATATTACATATATTATATGTATATACACATATTATACATAGAATATCATATTATACATAGCGTGTATGCCCTGTTTATAGTAAAAGTAGCGCCTATGTGCTGTTTATAGGGAAATAAGCACGTACATACTTTTGACTATTTAGGCTTGGAAATAGGCCTAGATGACAAAGCTATGGATTGGAAGTTTGATTTCCCTCCATTTCTCTCATTTTTGACATGTTTTATTTTATCAATTTGGTTTATCGACTTTGTCATCATCAGGCTTACACTTCATAAAGCGGGTAGTTTTCTAAAATTTCCACCATATTTTCACCCATCTTCTAAGCTTTCTAACCATATAATTTGTTTTCAATTTGAACAACAGTAACATATTATTATTGAATTTCTTTTACTAGTGTCTCCATAGTTCTCACAGACATAGGTGCACCATTTTTTGAATAACTTTTGATATACTTATCCAATTTTAAAAAACTTTATATATTATTGTAGTGCACTTGATTCTTCACAATTTAAAAAAAATAAATTTGTATATTCAATTTGTTTAGTGCAACTTATGTTTCACACATGAACATGTACCAAATTTTTTCAGGATGTGATCGATTGGAAAAATCATAAAAAAAATACTCAACAAAAAATTACAAAAAAATACACATCTTCTAGTGCTCACTCTTAACTATCTTTTTGCCAAAGGATTTGTCAAAATACTAAATCTAAATATGACTTTTTTGATGTGCACATCAGACACTATGTTGTGTTTTTCAAAAAAAAATAGGGTCAGTTTTTCGTGTGTGAAGGACTTGACCCCCTTAATCTTATCCAATTTTGAAAACATTTAGTAGTTTGGAAACTAGATTCAGAGTACTACAATATTTTTTCTTTTATTATTTTCATATATTGAGTGGATGACTTTCAAATTTTGCCTCCAAGTTCAGGTTCACCTAATTTCAGAAAAAAAGTGTCCACTTATATGATGGGATGGGGTTAGGGATAGACTACCCTAGTCTATGCTCTTGGATCCTTTCTTTGGATCACCTAGTGTCCTCTACACACCCTAGGGTCTCTAGGACTCCCTTTTCTTGAGGAATCCCCTGACCTTGCCCAATTCCACCCACCAATGAGTTGCAGTGCTTCTCCTAAGGTCTCACCTACTCATGAGACTCAAAGCCCCTTACTATGGCTAATAAGGGCTAGACTTGTTCCACACCTTCCAAGGTCTTAGCAAGGTTGTATCAAGTCTATTTCATGGTCTTTCCACCTATTCATATGCCCCCAAGAGGTTTCAATCCTTTAACCCCTTACCGATTTCACTATTTTGTGTTTTGTCTACAAAATAGGGCTACAAAGATTAGGACCAATTAGGCCTCCTACCCGGTCCTTTAGGGATTCCTCTCACAAATGATGAACAAACTACCCAAACTGCCAAAATAGACTGCCATTCATTTGGCAAGGGCTCAAGGATTTCTTGGGTTTTGGGCCTCCAAGTGGCTGTACAGTGCCTAGGGTGAATTTTGGGGTTTTTAAGGGTTTTTTGTGAGGGTTTAATGGTCTGTCTGGGTCACAGTGTAAGTTTTTAGTTTTAGCCTCCTTTTTTGGATTGGTGGAGGCTCCTCCTTCACACCAATTATGCTTCACACACTCCTTTATGCCTCCTCCAAAGGGTGCACTCTCCTCAGACCAACCTTGCTCTCCAAGACCTCTGCAACTTGACCTCTCCAAGTCGGGCACTGTCCAATCTCACCTAGGAGTGGGTCTTTATATGGCCTCCCTGCATTTTCAAGGGCCCTTCTTGCATGGAACTATAGTACAGGGTCTCCACTTCCATTCCCCATGGTTTCATGGTGATTCCACAATGGGGAATGGAGTTATGACTTCATTTACACAAACCTATCCAAAACTGGACAGACAATAGATAGTTTACAAAGTATTTACAAACACACTCAACCTGCATATAAAAACCAAATTAAATGCTCACAATGTAATTATTTACTCCATAGAAGACATTCCAAATAGTTTTGCATGAAATTCAATCCATAAACTTGCTCGGTAGCTTCATTCAAACTGACTGGTAACCAACAAAATAGTCACAGTCAATCCAATTGGCTTGGGCCATACAATGTCTGACATCCAACCCATCCAATTGGGCTTTTCAATTACTTATACCACCTTTTCCTTGGTTGGTATGCTAAAATTAGGGCTCTGCATGCTCAACAAGGGTCTTTTACCTTTTGGCTGGAAAAGTTGCTTGACAACTTTTAAAAGTTGTCATGCAACTTTTGCATCTTTTGAGCAACTTTGCCATTGTTTCTTTTCATGACTCCTAGGCCTATTTTGGGCTATCCTAAGGACATCAACATTCCAATAAGGCCTAATACACATCCAAGGCACACTCAACCTCTCCTGCATAAGAAATCACAACAAAGAGACTAAAGACCTAAAACTAGGACCTAGTGAAGAACAAATGAGCTCATGGCCCTTATTACATGTACAACAGCTTCAAAAGAAGCATAACACCAACAAAAAAAAGGAGGAAGAGCTTGGAAGGGTGCTCCTACACCATACTCCCCCTCTGCAAACAACTAAGAAATATGAGAAGAGATGAGAGCCGGGTCTATGCCAAGCTTCTTGAACTTGCTCTCCTCCACCCATGTAGCTTCAGATGCTGGTTGACCTGCCCATTTCACTAAGTGCTCCATGTAGACCTGGTGTCTGGTAGACTTCTTCACTCTTGACTCCAAAATCTCCTCTGCTATAGGTTGCTTCACTTGAGGTAAGGCATTCACATCCAAGTCCTGTAGTACCTTGGCCTAGTTCTCAATGTGCCTTGCTACCTCACCCTTGTACATGACCAGATTAGCAACATTGAAGACTGGTGAAATGGCTAAGTTTGGAGGAAGATCAACCTTATAGGCATTCTCAGCATATTTTGCTAGAATTCTACAAGGTCCTACCCTCTTCATTTACAGTTTGGTAGGCTTACCACCTTGCATCCTAGCTTTGCTCAAATGGACCATCACATAGTCACCCACCTTGAACTGAACTTCTTTCCTTTTCTCATCCACTTTGGCTTTTAGTTTTTGAGTGGATTCAAGGATGGCTTTCTTAACCTACTCTTAGACTTCCTTGATGGTTTGAGTGAAGTCCTCTACTTTCCCACTCTTCATTTCCAAGGTACCAAGGTCTCTCAACTCACATACTCCTCTTAGATGTCTACCATAGACAACCTCAAAAGGACTTCTACCAGTGGTCCTATTTACACTGTCATTAAATGCATACTCTTCTTGTGGTATGACTAGATCCCATGTCTACCCATACTCCTTAATTAAACACCTCAACAAATTGCCTAACACCCTATTGATGACTTCAGTTTGACCATCTATTTGTGGATGGTAAGTTGAGCTAAATGAGAGATTAGTTCCTAGTCTCCTCCATAATGTCTGCCAAAAATGACCCATGAACTTGATGTCCCTGTCTGAAACAATGCTTAAAGGGAGTCCATGAATCCTAACAATCTCTTTGAAGAAGAGATGTGCAACATAGCTAGCATCATTTGTAGTTTTACATGGAATGAAATGGCTCATCTTGGAGAATCTATCTACTACCACATAGATGTTGTCCATACCTGTCTTTGTCTTGGGAAGTCCTACTACAAAGTCCATGCTTATGCATTCCCAAGGTCTATTAGGGACTGGCAATGGTTGATAGAGACCAACATTGATTGATCCCCCTTTTTCTCTTTGGCATACACCACATTGTTCTACATATCTTTTCACATCTCTTGGCAACTTTGGCCAATAGTAGTACCTTTGTACTAAACCCAAGGTTTTGTTGACTCCAAAGTGTCCACTTAAACTACCATTATGTTTTTCTTGGATGAGGTTCTCCCTCATGGATCCTCTTGGTACACACAACTGATTACCATTGAACAAGAGACCATTTTGGAGAGTGTAATCTGCATACTCACCATGGAAATGGTTCTCAAACTCCTTGCAAACCTTGTAAGCTGATGAGAAGTCTTCATCTCCTTCATAGAGGTCCTTGAAACCTTCTATTCCTATGCTTTGCAGCTGTAGTTCTTGAACTGTTAACAACTTCCTGCTTAATGCATCTGCCACCTTGTTAAGTTGCCCCTTCTTATGCTTGATGGTGAAGGTGAAGGATTGGAGGTATTCCATCCATTTCAGATGTCTATTGCTAAGCTTCTCTTGAGTGTTAATGTAACTCAATGCTTGGTTGTCTATGAACACCACAAATTCCTTTGGAAGTAGGTAATGCCTCCATTTCTTGAGAGACTGCACTAATGCATACAACTCTAGGTCATAGGCCAAGTACTTCTTCTTTGCTTCATTAAGCTTCTCACTGAAAAATGCCACAGGTCTTCCCTCTTGACTCAATACACCACCTACTACAATTCCACTTGCATCACACTCCAAAGTGAATAGCTTATCAAACGTAGGTAGGAGAAGGATAGGTTTTGTGGCTACCTCTTGCTTCAACAATTGAAATGCTTTGTCAGCCTGCTCTATCCATTTAAACTTAGTTTTAAGGCCTCCCTTAATGTTGGCAAGGACTGGTGCACATATGCCACTGAAGTTCCTCACAAACTTCCTATAGAATTGAGCTAATCCATGGAAACTCCTAACTTCAGTCCCTATTTTAGGTGCAGGCCAATTCAAGATTGCCTCCACTTTGCTTGGATCCAATTTCAAGGTTCCTTTAGACACCACAAATCTTAGGTAGACCAGCTCTTGCTTCAAGAAGTCACACTTCTCTAGGTTGATGGATAACTTCTCCTCATGCAACCTCTCTAGGACTAACCTCAAATGCTCAAGATGCTCCTATTTGGTTTTGCTATAGATGAGAATGTCATCTAGGTACACCACCACAAATATTCCTGTGAAATCGTTTAGCACCTCATTCATCAACCTCATGAAGGTTCTTGGGGCATTGGTGTGTCCAAATGGCATCACAAGCCATTCATACAATCCTTCTGTGGTCTTGAAACCAGTCTTCCACTCATCACCCTCCTTGATTCTAATCTAGTGATAACCACTTTTAAGGTCCAATTTGGTGAAATACATAGCACCTCCTAGACAATCCATCAAATCCTCTATTCTAGGAATAGGAAACCTATACCTTATGGTGATCCTATTGATTTCTCTTGAGTCAGTGCAAAGTCTCCACTTACCTCCCTTCTTTGATGCTAGCACTACTAGGACTGCACATGGGCTGATTCTCTTCTTAATCAATCCTTTTTCCAATAACTCCTACACTTGCCTTGCTACCTCCTTGTTCTAATCAGGTGTGAGCTTATATGCAGCTTTATTGGGTAGGGATGCACCAGGAACAAATTCTATTTGATGGCTTATAGACCTTCTAGGTGGGAGTGTTGCAGGTGCCCCATCACTCACTATGTCTTTATACTCTTGTAGCATGTGCTTCACCTCCTTGGGTACTTCTATCTACAACTTGTCTTCTTCCTCCTTTGGTTTCACAAAGATAGCACACTTCACTATCTCCTCCTCATGTAGCAAACATAAGAACTCTTTACCAGTAGCCAATAAGACACTAGGTGTTTTTGAAGTTCCCTCTTCATCCTCTGTCAAAGACTAAATCTTCAAGGTCTTGTTGTCCTTCTTGAATGATATGGAGTTCTCTTCTCCATCATAGATCACCTTCCTATCAAATTGCCAGGGTCTTCCTAGCAGTAGATGACAAGCATCCATAGGCAACACATCACAAAGGATCGTATCCTTATATCCTCCAATAGAAAACTCTACCCAAGTCTGTTCATTGAGCTGTCTGATCAAAATCCTATTGAACATCAGATTTTCTCCAATCTCTAATTCAATCTGGTCCACATTCAGTGTCTTGCTACTTGAAGAGTCTTCGTGAGCATAAGCAACCCTCTTCCCACTGTTTGATGAGGTAGGCTTGTCAGGGCATCTATATGTCGGGTGTCCCAATTGACCACCATTGTAACACTTCATAGTTGCAAAGTAGGAGTTACCTTTGCCGGTACCTCTACCCCTACTTGGACCACCTTGTGCACCTCTTCCTCTAGAATGGCCTCCTCTAAGACTGGTTTCACTACCATGTTCAATCAACTTGGCTTCTCCTTGGTTCCTATGCTCATTTGACTTGCTTTGGTAACCACCTTAGTGGTTCATTTGGTCTCTACCTCTGCCTCTACCCCTATTATTGGAGTCTCCTTTCCTTTTGTTCCTCTCTTCTACCTTGACAACAAGCTGATGACATTTTTGAATAGTAGTAGGAGTCCATAGGCTTATCTCCTCTTGAATATTCCACTTTAGGCCACTTAGATACCTAGCCACCTTAATAGATTCATCTTCTTGGACTTTGGATCTAAGACAAAGTTTTTGAAATTATTCGATGTAGGAGGTCACATCAAGGTCTTTTTGCTTCAAACCCTATCTCTTCTTATTAATTTGGACTTCATAATCCTTTGGTAAGTAGTTCTCTTTGATCTTGCTCACCATGGCCTTCCAATTTGCAATAGGTAGCTTCCCCTTACTAACTCTCTCTTCTTGTAGGTACTTCCACCATGTTAAAGCTGCTCCCCTTAATCTTGATTTGGAAACCTTAACCTTTTGAGCCTCTGTCACTCCCTCACACTCAAAGTGGTTTTCCATATCCTCAATCCATTCCATGATAGTGTCAATGTCCATCCTTCCACTGAAATGTGGCAATCCTTCAAAAGCTTTGGTGTTCAAATCCTTAATAGCCTTCACAAATGGTTCTTCATTAAACAAGGGATCTGGTTCAGGTATAATGTCATCTATGTCAATGGTTTTCTTGCCTTTTTCCTTGGTGTCTTCACCCCAAGGTCCTTGTATCCTTTGATCCACCACTTCTTGCAACTTATCCCTTATCTCACTCATAGCTTCTTCAAGGAGTCTATTCTTATCCTTTTGCTCTTCTACCTCTCTAGCCAGCTCTGCATTAGTGACCATTCTGCTCTCCCCTACTGATTCACTAGTATATAGAGACATACATAGTCCAGAAAATCTTTAACTTGCTCTGATACCAATCTGATGGGATGGGGTTAGGGATATACTAGCCTAGTCAATGCTCTTGGATCCTTTCCTTGGATCACCTAGTGTCCTCTACACACCCTAGGGTCTCTAGGACTCCCTTTTCTTGAGGAATCCCTTGACCTTGCCCAATTCCACCCACCAATGAGTTGCAATGCTTCTCCTAAGGTCTCACCTACTCATGAGACTCAAAACCCCTTACTATGGCTAATAAGGTCTAGACTTGTTCCACACCTTCCAAGGTCTTAGAAAGCTTGTATTAGGTCTATTTCATGGTCTTTCCACCTATTCATATGCCTCCAAGAGGTTTCAAGCCTTTAACCCCTTACCGATTTCACTATTTTGTGTTTTGTCTACAAAATAGGGCTACAAGGATTACGACCAATTAGGCCTCCTACCCAGTCCTTTAGGGCTTCCTCTCACAAACGATGCACAAAATACCCAAACTCCCAAAATGGACTACCATTCATTTGGCAAGGGCTCAAGGATTTATTGGGTTTTGGGCCTCCAAGTGGCCGTACAGTGCCTAGGGCAAATTTTGGGGTTTTTAAGGGTTTTTTTGTGAGGGTTTAATGGTCTGCTTGGGTCATAGTGTAAGTTTTTAGTTTTAGCCTCCTTGTTTGGATTGGTGGAGGATCCTCCTTCCCACTAGTGATGCTTCACACACTCCCTTACACCTCCTCCAAAGGGTTCACTCTCCTCAAACCAACCTTACTCTCCAAGACCTCTGCAACTTGACCTCTCCTAGCTCGACACTATCCAGTCTCACCTAGGAGTGGGTCTTTGTATAGCCTCCCTGCATTTTCAAGGGCCTTTCTTGCATGGAACTATAGTATAGGGTCTCCACTTCCATTCCCCATGGTTTCATGGTGATTCCACAATGGGGAATGGAGTTATGACTTCATTTACACAAACCAGTCCAAAACTAGACAGAGAATAGACAGTTTACAAAGTATTTACAAACACACTCAACCTGCAAATAAAAACCTAATCTAATTGCTCACAATGTAAGTATTTACTCCATAGAAGACATTCCAAATAGTTTTGCTTGGTAGCTTCATTCAAACTGACTAGTAACTAGCAAAACAGTCATAGTCAATCCAATTGGCTTGGGCTGTACAATGTCTGACATCCAACCCATCCAATTAGGGTTTGTAATTACTTATACCACCTTTGCCTCGGTCAGTGTGCCAAAATTAGGGCTCTCCACACTCAACAAGGGTCTTTTACCTTTTGGGTGGAAAAGTTGCTTGACAACTTTTAAAAGTTGTCATGCAACTTTTGCATCTTTTGAGCAACTTTGCCATTGTTGCTTTTCATGACTCCTAGGCCTATTTTGGGCTATCCTAAGAACATCAACATTCCAATAAGGCCTAATACACATCCAAGGAGAACTCAACATCTCCTGCACAACAAATCACAACAAAGACACTAAAGACCTAAAACTAGGCCCTATTGAAGAACAAATGAGCTCATGGCCCTTATTACATGTACAACGGCTTCAAAAGAAACATAACACCAACAAAACAAAGAAGGAGAAAGAGCTTGGAAGGGTGCTCCTGCACCATTATACCCCCTTTTTGACCACCACCTTTGTACACTTACCCTACTTTGGTTGGAAAAAATTTAGTATCTGAGCTTGAGGAATTTGGTCCTATTGTTATAGTCAAGATTGAGTTAGCTTTCAAAGCATCATCATCATCAACATCATCATTATTTGAAAAAATTGATTGGAAAGCACTTTAAGCAAAAGAACTTGAAGATATGATGAGAGAAAATGAAGAACTTGAAGCACTATTTGCAAGGAATATGCCTAAAGGTCCAACAGGAAGTAAGTATGAAGGTAAAACAGCTTTTAAATGTTTTAATTATAATAAAGTTGGTCATATGGCTTCTAGGTGTCCTGATAGACATGCAAGGTTAAGCGAGGAAGCAAAAAGATCATATAAGCCTAACCTTGCATATCAAAGATATAGATTTAAGAAAAATAGAGATAAGTCATGTACTATGTAGATGAAGGTGTTACAGATGATTCAAATGAAGATCCAACAGATAGCAGTTGGGCTTTTGTTGCAATAAAAGAAGATCAACTAACACCTATTGTCAAATTGGTAGAATAGGCACTAGCAGCAAAAATTGAAGAAAAGGATGAATGTATTATAGATAGTGGATGCTCATATCATATGACTGGTGATAAAATAAAATTATTATCTTTTTAGGAAATTCATGGAGGTCTACTAAGGTTTGGAGATGATAAAGCTTGTTTAATCAAAGGAAGAGGCACTATATCTTTGGATGGTAAGAACAATACTGACAATGTTTACTATGTAGAAGGTTTAAAGCATAAACTTTTGAGTGTTGGTTAGCTAGTGGAAAAAGGATTTCAATTACAATTCAAGAATGGAAAATGCAAAATCATAAATAGAACTGGATTGGAGATTGCAACCGGTAATCGGACTAAAGGTAATATCTTTCATTTCAATACCAATGATAAGACATGTTTGTTTGCACACATTGATGAAAGTTGGTTATGGCATAAAATACTCTTTCATGTGAATTTTGATTACAATGTAAAGATGAGTACAACTAAGGTAGTAAGGATTTACCTAAGATTGTGAAACCTCATAATCCGGTATGTAAGGAATGTCAAATGGCAAAGCATGTTAGAACAACACTTAGGAGAATTACTGAGAAATCCAATAATATTCTTGATTTAATTCATATTGGTTTGTGTTGAGCAAGAAAAAGAAGTCTACAAGGTGATAGATACTTTATGCTAATAATTGATGGTTATTCTAGAATGTGTTGGGTTACTTTTCTCAGGGAGAAATTAGAAGCTTTTGAAAGATTCAAGATATTCAAGGCAATGGTATAAAATGAAACCGACAAAAAAATCAAATGTTTGAGATTAGATCAAGGAGGAGAATTTACATCTAGAGAATTTAATGCATTATGTAAAGTGAACGGAATCAAAAGACAACTATCAGCACCCCAAACACCCTAGTAGAATGGAGTTGTGGAAAGGAAGAATAGAACTATTCTAGATGTAGCAAGAACTGTGTTGATGGAAGAAAATCTACCTCATGTGTACTAGAGAGAAGCAGTGAATACAATGGTTTATACTTTCAACATAGTTCACATCAAAAGTGAAATCGGTAAGACCCCTTATGAACTACAGCTTGGTCATACTCCTACTCTTAATTACTTCAGAATATTTAGAAGCAAATGTTATAGTACAAGAGATGAGTATATTGGAAAATTTGATCCTAGAAGTGATGCAAGAATATTTCTTGGTTATTCTTCTAGAAGCAAGGCATATAGATGTTATAATAAAAGGTTATAGAAAATCATTGAGTACTAATGTGAAGATAGATGAAAATTTTAGAGGAGATTCAAGATTTGTAGAATCGGTAGTTGAAATGATTATAGATCAACCAACACAGATTGCACTGGTATAGAGTGAAGATCCAGTCACACCACCATCATCAAAAAGCTCAACTATGACTAAAGAACAACAACTTGTGAATGTTAATCAAAACAAACCCAAGCATGTTAGATTGAATCATTCAGAGAATCAGATAATTGGAAATAAGAATCAAGGTGTTATGACTAGAAGAAGATTGGCAAATCAAGAAGTATGTTTAATTTCTCAAGTTGAACCAACATCTATTATTGAAGCATGTCAGGATGAACATTGGATAAAAGAAATGGAAGATGAATTAGAACAAATTGAAAAATAATACTTGGACATTGGTTCCTTGGCCTAAAGACAAAAATGTAATTGGAACTAAATGGGTATATAGAAATAAACTTAATGAAGATGGTGAAGTAATCAGGAACAAAGCAAGATTAGTTTGTAAAGGTTATTCGTAGAAAGAAGGGATAGATTATAATGAAACCTTTGCACCAGTAGCTAGAATTGAGGCAGTTGGACTATTTCTTGCATTTATAGCTCATAAGAACTATAAAGTTTATCAGATGGATGTAAAATGTGCATTTTTTAATGGAGATCTAGAAGAGGAAGTTTACATTGAATAACATGATGTATTTTTTTTGACAGATAATAAGGATATGGTTTGCAGGTTAAGGAAAGCTTTATATGGATTGAAGCAAGCTCCCAGAGCTTGGTATGCTAGATTGGATAAATATCTTTTGAAGCTTGGTTACACAAAAGGTAATCCTGACAACAATTTGTATTACAAAGTTACGAATGATGATATTTTGTTTATTGAAGTATTTATGGATGATATCATTTTTGGAGGTGAAGATGGGTTATGCAGAGACTTTGTTAACAAGATACGGGAAGAATTTGAAATGTCTATGATTGGAGAGATAAAAAAATTTCTAGGTTTGTGGATTTCACAAATAGATAAAGGTATATTCATATGTCAAACAAAGTACTTGAAGGAACTCTTGATGAAATTTGGTATGGAAAATTCCAAATTGGTAAGCACTCCTATGACTACAACTGAGAAATTAACATTGAAGGATGACTCAGCTCCTATTAATCTAACAAGGTACAAATCTATGATTGGAGGATTATTATATTTGACACAAACCAGACCTAATATAATGAATGCAGTATGTACTGTATCTAGATTTCAAAGCAATCCTAAAGAAAATCATGAATCAACAGCTAAAAGGATTTTCAAGTACCTACAAGGCACAACAATTATTGGTTTATGGTATCCTAAGGATGAAAATTTTTATTTATGTGCACACACCAATGCAAATTGGGCAAGAGATTTAGATGACATAAAGAGTACCACTAGTGGTGCATTCTTTCTAGGCAGAAGATTGATTTCATGGATCAACAAGAAGAAGACATGTACATCATTATCAACAGCAAAATCACAGTATGTTGTAGCAACAACTAATTGTACTTATGTATTATGGATCAAGCAAATGTTGAAGGATATAAAGGTAAAATGAAAAGAACCAATAATTATTTATTGTGATAATTCAGCAGCAATTGATATATCAAAGAATCCGGTATTTCACTCTATGACAAAGCATGTTTCTATTAAGTATAATTTTTTGAAAGAGAATGTTGAAGCAAATAAAGTGAAATTGGTTTATGTGAATACTAAAGAGAAAATTGTAGATATCTTTACAAAGCCTTTGCCTAAGGAGACATTTAAATATCTCAGAAAGCAGCTTGGGGTAATTTCCCCACTGGCAGAGACTTGAATGATGAAGATTGGCATCAACTGGCAAGGACTAACAAAAAAATATTTTTCAATGTTTGATGAAGGAGAGCTACTTTTTAGAGGGAGTAGTTAGTTCAATGTTATGTTTTGAATTCTTAACTTCTTTGGCATTTGATGTCAAAGGGGGAGAGATATCTATGAAAAAATAATATTCCTTGGGGGAGAGATATATTCTTTGGAGAGATGTATTTTGGTTTCTGTTTCTGTATCAAACTTTGTATTGATCTATCTTTGGGAGGTTGTTGGTTTATTAGTTTTTGGCATTTTGTTCTTGGTACTTAGATGTTTTTCCATCTAGTGTTGTCTTCAATGCCAAAAGGGGAGATTCTTGGTATTATGGATGACTTTGTCATGTGTTGCATTGATTTTTTCATTGATGTCAAAACTTATCTTCTTGGAGGTCTACATTGTTGATTTGTCACTATGGTTATATTGGTTTACTATTGAACCGACATATTATGGTCACCGGCATGGTTAGTGGCTTATGCACAGTCACCGATATATGTTCACCAGTAGGTTATATGGCTCACCGGCAATGATGATAACTTGGAAATAATTTGGTTATGTCAAAGAAATGCATTGGAAGTTTGGATTTGGTGTTTTTCTTATTGGTCTAATCGGGTTGATAGATTTGCCTTTACTGGTAGATAAGTCCAGTTTATGGACCAGTACTCCAGATCAGTAAGACACGTTATGGAGATGGTTTATTGATTGGATAATATGGTAAATGTATTGAGATGAAATATTGTATCTCATCAAGACTTATTTGTAATTGATTTTAATTGTAATATCTTTAGTGAGCCGAACTATACATTTGGTCTTAGGTTTTGTATAAATGATTGTAAAATCTTATTAAAGATCGGATATAGGATCATGATGACTGTGTTCAAATATTCCAGAGTGAAAATAAGAAGATCCTTATGTCAATCACATAGATATTATTTGAAAGTTGAAGGAAAGGTTATGAAGGTGTTTGGCATGCACTCATGTTCAGAGCTTAAACCGGCACTAAATCTAGCATTGCAGATGCTATTTTGAATAGTACATTATCATTGGATTTAACCATCAAATTGTAGTCAATGTGACTTCTATTTTTTTATTAAGTAGTGATGTCTAGGCGGTTGGCATTTCTGCATGTGCAGACCCCATTTGTGTACACTTACTATCTGTAGTAGTATCATCTGATTGTGGGTAAGGTTTCCCACTGTGGTTTTTCCTCTTAATGGGTTTCCACGTAAAAATATTTATGTCATATGTTGTGGATCTTGTTTCTCTTTTTGTTTTATGCATTAAGTTATACCGGTACTACTATAATTGTTAATCTCTTTTACCATCATTTAAGTTTCATTTACTGACATTAAGTTTAAGTTGGATTAATTTTTATTTGATCTATAATTTATAAACAACTAGTTCAAAACTGATTCACACCCCGCTCTCGGTTGTCCTTCCCAGTTCGTAACATAAAATACTATTTTTGGTAGATAAGTCAATAATTTCATTCACCTATTTTCAAAATATATTCATGTTAGCATCAACCAAGAAGGAAAACTGAGAGGAGAGGGTGAATCAGTTTTCACCGAATTAATCAAATTAAGAACAATCTTAGATCTAATCTACTGCAACAAGAATAAATATAAACAAAATAGCACCAACACACATAAACACTGAAATTTTGACATGGAAAACCCAGTTAAGGGAAAAACCACGGTAGGGAACCTACCCACAATAAGATGACACTTTGTAGTAGTATGTGTAAATATTACAATGAGGAATTCACATGCATTTAGGTACACTTCCTAGAGCTCACTTCTTAAAATATGATGAACCAGAAGGCTCCAAACCTCAGGGAAGGTTCACTAGCTTACAATAGGATTTGGACTATAATCTGGATTACATGAACTGCAAAATTAACATCTCCTAATGCCTAATGACATTTTTGGTTAAGCACATTTGTCTACCCTGCAACAATCTCTACTCAATACACTAAACCAAAGGATAAATATGCTCATGCACACATACACCTCTCTCTGATAATGTAGACTCAACATCAATATCCAAATTACATGACTATACCACCTATTTATGCAATTTATCAACCTTGACTACAAGGTCAGCCAAACCCTCAACTCTCAATTAAAAAATTACATCTCACGATATATAAATAAACCAACAAAAATAATATAATGACATATATGACATATAATGGACCTAAATCAAATCTCCAATCATGCATAACCACCAAAAATGTTTCCAAGATCAACCACAACATGCTACACCTCCAAGAATACTGTATAACATAAAGAATATCACCGGGTCAACAAAATCACCAAAAACTTGCACAAAAGTCAATGAAAACAACCAAAACAAAAAGGAAACTATCAGGAAACACCAACAAGCACATTAGAACCATCCACAATAGTTGCACCAACACCACTTATTCAAATCTACATCGATCAACACGCTGACTCATAAGAACACTCAATAACAACAATTTAGATTAGAAAGATATCTTGTAGAGAACCATATCATGAACCATTTGAATTGAAGATAAACATGAACATCTAAAACATTCTCACAAATCTACAGCCAAAGATATGATCATACTGAAGCTCACCAGATCAAATACCAATCTCTACCAACCACTAAACAAAAATACTGAACTACAAACCGGGTCAAATAATATGATCAAGTAAACTTTTGTGTCATTGAAACTAATAAGGAATAAATTATTCCAACATCCTAAATATATAAATCAACTATATCAACTTAGTACAATCACCAAAACACCAAACAACTCTCTTCAACACTAGAACATAGGAATATGTTGACATCAATGACAACAACATATCCTAGCAGCCGCAATATCCAACAATCTCCCCCTTTTGCATTGATGAAAACATATGAATATGAAAAAAAAACAATTTAAAGGAATAGATTGACACCAACAAAATCCTCCTTATATCATGCACACAAAGCTTCAAAGATAAGCATTTTTTCACATGACTCTATTCCCCTTTGACAACAATGCCAAACACAAAATACATAATTATACTCTCTCCGCTAATTCACATCCTCTAAGAAGGAAAATCAATCCCCTTTAGGATAAAATCAATCCACTAATCATTTAAACAACACAGTGACTACTCCAGGTGAGTAGTAGTACAAACTCACCAACTTGAATAAAAAAATAAGGCTTTGAAATCTACTGAACTGATGCACCTCCATGCATCTAGTTCTCAATAGGAGGGGCTGAGACCCCTAACTTGTCTCTCAAATAGACAAATGTATCTGCAGGAAAATGCTTGGTGAAAATATTTGCAATCTGATCCTTTGTAGATACATATTCCAATCTGACTTGTTCATCACTGACCTTCTCCCTCATGAAATGATACTTTATTGAAACATGCTTTTTTTTAGAATGCAACACTATAATTGTCACAATTTATAATAGTAGGCTCATCATAAATCAATCTAATATCCTTCAACATTTGCTTCATCCAAACTACATGAGTACAATTATTAGCAGCAACAATATATTTACCTTCAACAGTAGATAAAGATACAACATCTTGTTTATTACTGGACCATGAAGTCAACTTTCTTCCTAAAAATAATGGTCCACTAGTAGTTCTCTTCCAGTCATTAACATCACCAGTCCAATTAGTATCAGTGTAAGAACACAACAATAAATCATCCCTCTTCAAATACCACAAACCATAGTCAACATTCCCCTTCAAGTATCTAAAAATCCTCTTCACAATAGTAACATGAGTTTCTTTAGGATATTCTTGAAATATAGCACAAAGGTAAATAATACGAATAATATCTTGTCTAGTCTGAGTCAAGTACAACAATCCACCAAACATAGATCTATACAAGGTTTGATTAACTTTTTAAGATTCATCATTATTAGACAACTTGCATCTAGTCACCATAGGAGTTCCAACACGCTTATAATTATCTAATCCAAACTTTTTCGACAACTCTTTCACATACTTAAATTGAGAAATGAAAATTCCTTTACCAGTGTGAGTAATCTACAATCCTAAGAAGAATTTCATCTGACCTATCATAGACATCTCAAATTCCTTTTGCATATCATCAAAAAACTCCATACTCAAATCATCATCTCCTCCAAGAATGATATCATCAACAAAGACTTCAACAATCAAGATGTTATCATTCTCAACTTTGAAATAAAAATTACTATTAGTAGTACCTTTATAGAATCCTATCTTCAACAAATACTTATCCAATCTTGCCTACCAGGATTTAGGGGCTTGCTTCAGTCCATATAGAGATTTCTTCAATTTTCATACCATATCTCCTTCATCTGATAAATAAAATCCATTTGGTTTCTTAATGTATAATTCCTCCTCAAGGTAACCATTCAAAAGGGCTAATTTGACATTCATCTAATATACTGTAAAGTTCTTATAAGAAAAATATGCAAGCAATAATCTAATAGCTTCAATTATAGCTACATGAGAAATTTTTTCCTCGTAGTCAATACCTTCCTTCTAACAACATCCTTTACTTACAAATATTTCTTTGTTTTTGACCACTTCACTGGCTTCATTCAGTTTGTTCTAGAACACCAATTTAGTACCAATCACATTCTTGTCTTTAGGTCTTAGAACAAGCTCCCAAGTATTATTCTTTTCAATCTAATTCATCTCTTCTTCCATTGCTTTTATCCAATTCTCATCCTTACATGCTTCTGCAACATCTTTAGGCTCAATCTTTGAAATCAAACATATCTCTTCAACACCAATCCTTCTTCATTCATTACACCTTTATTCTTATCACCAATAATCTAATTTTTGGAATGATTTAATCTTAAATACCTTGGAGTCTTTTGATTATTCTAATTTTTTAGGTTCTTGCATTTGTTCACAAGTAGTAGCAATATCTAGATTAATTGTCTCCACTAGATCAATCTTCTTCAAGATCTCAATTTCCATAGGTTTAGGAACAAAATCTTCATCATCAAGATCATATGCTCTAATCTTCTTTCCAAGACACTCATCCACCTTCACATTTATACTTTCAATCATCTTATTCAACCTCTTATAATAGCACTAGTAGGCCTTGTTCTTAGTAGAATATCCAAGAAGATTCCTTCATCACATCTTGCATCAAACTTTCTTATATCCTCATCTCTCTTGATATAACATTTACCTCCAAAAACTTTGAAATATCTAACTCTAGGAACATAACCAAACCATATTTCATAAGGAGTCTTATGAGAATCACCTTAAACATGCACCTAGTTGAATGTGTAAATAGAAGTGCTAACAACTTCTCTCGAAAAGGTCTGAGCAACATTTCCTTCAATCAGCATAGTACTTGCAGCATCTAAGATAGTTTTGTTTTTCCTTTCAACAACTCCATTCTGCTAAGGGGTTCTAGGAGTAGATAATTGTCTTATAATTCCATTCCTCTCATAGAATGTATCAAACTCTCTTGATGTAAATTCTCCTCCTCTGTCAGATCTCAAGCATTTTGGCTTCAATCCTATCTCAGTCTCAGCTCTTTCTTTGAATATCTTGAATTTCTCCAATGCTTCTGATTTCTCCCTTAAGAAGGTAACCCACATCATCCTTGAATAGTCATCAATCAACAACATGAAATATTTGTCTCCTTGCATGCTTCTTACTCTAGTAGGACCACATAAGTCAATATGAAAAAGATCTAGGAATCCATTAGATGAATACAAGTTACTCTTAAATAAAGATTTTGTTTGTGTTCCTATATGACATTGCTTACACACCAGATTAGCAGGCTTCAAAATCTTGGGAGAATCTCTAATAGCTTGAGTACAACTTAACCTTACTATGAAATCAAAATTAGAATGACACATTCTCCTATGCCACAATCAAATTTCATCAATCTAAGCAATCAAACAACTTTTGTCACTAGCATTCAAGGGAAATATATTACCTTTAGTCTTAGTACCTGATACAATCTCTATACTAGAGGCATTTAATATCTTGCATTTACCATTCTTTAATTGAAAATCATATCCCTTTTCAACCATCTATCCATCACTCGAAATATTATGCTTCAAACCTTAAACAAACAAGACATCATCCATATTATTCTTACAATTGAAATATATAGAACCTCTACCATGAATCACACAAGCTTTGTCATCTCCAAATCTCACTATTCCACTATCATACCTTTCCATACTTACAAATTTACTTTTATCACCTTTCATATGATGTGAACATCCATTGTCAATCACCCATTTATATTTTTCTTCAATCTTAGAAGCTAAAGCTTTCTCCTCAACAATGCAACCTATAGGATTCACTAATACTAGATCATCTTCCTTGATAGTAATAAATACAAATTCATCTTTTGAATTCCTATTCTCTAATTCCTCATTTGTCACACCTTCATCTACAACATAATAGCATATTATCTAAATTCAATAGTTCTGGTAGGGCTTATAGGGCTTATCATACTTATCATGCTTGTCATATCTATCATTCTTATCAGATCTATCATGTCTCTCATGCTTATCATATATAGACACACTCTCAGGACATCTAGAGGCAAAGTGTCCAATCTTATTACAAGAAAAATATTTCAAAGGTAACTTTCCATCATACTTATTAGCTCCTTTAAGAAATCTCATAGCAATTAGGGCTTCAAGCTCATCCAATTTTGTTTCTTTCTCTTCCATCTCTTTTGTCTTTCAAATATTGATACCCATCATGAACTTTCTCTCGAATCATACTTCTGCTTCTGGGATATAGAGGCTCTAAAAGCAGTCTCAAATTTCCCATGTGATTCTCCAAATTCACTCAGCTCAAATGTAGTAAGCTTTCCAACCAACATGTCTCAATTCACTTTAGTCACACTTTGTATCTTAGCAATAGTGGATACCTAATGTTTGTAAGTAGGATGTAAAGATATTAGCACCTTATCAACAATCTCATCTTATTTAAGGGTTGCATTGGCACATTGGATATTCATGACAAGCTCATTCACATTAGCCATAAAGGTTGATATATTTTCATCTTCTGCCACTCTTCAATTCTTCATACTTCCCTTTCAAACTCTACAACTTAGCAACTTTAACTTGTACATCACCTTCTTATAGGGTCTCCAACTTCTTCCAAATCTCATGTGAAGTCTAAAAACCCATCACGTTAGTCATATTTGAATTATTCAAGGCACTCAACAATGCTTCCTTAGCTCTTATGTTATGTTCAACATCCTTGCTCTCAGCAGTAGTAACTGGTCCATTCTGAGAAACAGTGTAAGCATTCATTGTAATCTTCCAATACACATCTCCAAGGCATTTTGAGTGAACCTCCATCTGATCCTTCCAAAAAGTATAATTGCTTCCATCAAATCTAGGACTCTCCTTCTTGAACACATAATTTTACATCTCAGATCTCCTCAAGTAGTCAAGCTTCTTCTAGAGGATCTACCTCTGATACCAATTGTTATTAGAAACCAAGAAGAAAACTGAGAGGGGAGGGTGAGTCAGTTTTCAACAGATTAATCAAAGTAAGCACAATCTTAGATCTAATCAACTACAACAAGAATGAAAATAAACAAAATATAACCAACACACATAACACCAGGATTTTGACATGGAAAACTCGGTTAAGGGAAAAACCATAGTGTGAACCCACCCACAATAAGATGATACTCAACAGTAGTATGTGTAAATATTACAATGAGGAATGCACATGTATTCAGGAACACTGCCTAGAGCTCACTACTCAAAATAAGATGACCCAAAAGGCTCCAACCCTCAAGGAAGGTTCACTACCTTACAATAAGATTCAGACTACAATCTAGATTACATGAATTGCAAAATTTACATCTCTTAATGTCTGATGATAGTTCCAATTAAGAACATTTGTCTACCATACAACAATCTATTCTCAATACACCAGACCGAAGGATAAATATGTTCATGCACACATACACCTCTATTTGATAATTCAAACACAACACTGATGCCCAAATTACATGACTATACCACCTATTTATTCAATTCATCAACCTTCATGACAAGGTTAGCCAAACCCTCAACTCTCAATTATAAAATTACATCTCATGATACATAAATAAACCATTGGACCAATATAATGATATATATAACATAGTATGGACCTAAATCAAATCTCCAAACACATCACCATTGAGAATCTTACCAAGATCAACTGCAACATGCTACATCAACAAGAATACCACATAACATGAAGAATATCACTAGGTCAACAAAATCACCAAGAATGTGCACAAAAATCAATGTAGACCACCAAAACAAATAGGACATGATCAGGAAACACCAACAAGAACATTAGAACCATCTGCAATAGCTGCACCAAGATCACTTATTCAAATCTATAATTATCAACACGCTAACTCACAACAACACTCAACAACAACAATCCAGACTAGAAAGATAGCTTGTAGAGCACACAATCATGAACCATCTGAACTCAAGATACACATGAACATGATCATAACAGAGCTCATTAGATCAAATACCAAACTTTGCCAAGCACTAAACAGAAAGATTGAACTACAAACCAGATCAAATAATATGATCAAGTACACTTTTGGATCACTAAAACTAATCAGGAATAAAGTATTCCTACATCCCAAATAGATAACTATATCAACTCAGTACAATCACTAGAACACATGAATATGTTGACATCAATGACAACAACACATCCTAGCAAAAATATCCAATAATTTAATCTTATCTAAGATGAGATATGATCTAAATTCAAAAAGGTTTCCAAATTTTTTGCATCCCAATTCATGTTTCTTTTTTCCTACTTTTCAACACATTAGGTTAAGGTATTTTAGTCATCATAGAAAAACTAAAATAAATAAATACTTTATATTTAAGATGGATATGTTTTTCCATTGTTATATCCTTTTTTCTCCATAGCATAGCTATATCTTTGATATTGTTTTCTAAGTGTACATTTTGAATTTGGATTATTTTCATAAGTCTTGTTGACTCTCAATATAAGATTACATAATTTTTATTATATGTTAATTCTTTTTCCTAGTTTCTAATTTATCATTTATAATTCCTCTACTTATTGTTACCATTTTGTCTTGGTTCCATCATAGATACAAATATCTAATATGGTCTTTTGATTGTTTGTCACAAATTTGGTTATTCTTTGTAAACAATATTATCTTCAAATGAAACATATAACACAATCATGTTTGATATACATGTTTTTATAATTTTTTTCATATGCTCCTTACCTAACTCTTTTATTTTATTTTTATACATTTTCCTACTTGTTCTATTAATGGATTCAAGAGTGATGGACTAATTCATAAAGTTCTTTAGCCTTAATAGGTCTTCCCCCACAATATCCTCATCTCCTTGTTATATCCCCCCTTACACTTCTACTCCACTCTATTTCCTCAATGGTGTCTTTTAGAAAAAAAAATGGAAACTCAAAATGTTAAGCTCTAATTTGTTTGTCCCTTCCATCTCCCAGTCTCCCCTTTTATAATTCCATCATATCATAACCATTCTTAAGGAGGAACTTGGAACCTTGACACTCAAGGTTTTAGTTTCTAGTTCCATCTCAACCTTCATGAAAAAGCCTTTCTTAGTACCATCATCGTCAATTTTGGACCTTAATCCCTATTTTTACCACAATATTTATCTCCATACTTTCCTTAGTTATTTTTCTAGTTTCTTTCCAATACATTTGACTTGAATCATTTATTATTCTAGGTGTAAGTTCTATATCTATTCGAATGTCTAACCCTTGAATCCTTTATATTTCCTTTGTAAGTTGATGCTCCACGAGATTTTTTACTATCCCAAATTTTATAATTACATGTTTTCTTATTCACTTGACTCTTATCCCATCCTATAATTGGTTTCTAGCTGCCAATGCAATAGGTAAATATTTTCTTTAAAAGATATTAAAATTGATTGAAAAAATTAATAGTTAAAAAAAATTATTTATGTTACTGCCACCACTTGAGGGCTAGACTTACTCCTCTAAGGTGAGATATCATTAGAAAAGAAAATGTTGTTTATGCAAGGCAAACATAATTTCAAGGAAAATATGATGAAATTCATGAAGGTTGACAATTCTTCTCTAGTGGGGTTTGGAGAGTTATGGTTACCCTAATTGTCCTATGATGGATCTTTTCAATATAATATATAAGTACAACATTCCTAGAGTCCTTCAAAGTATCGTCTTGATGGATTTTGATAATTTTTGCTTGTCAGGTTCTACATTCCAATAATGAACCTACACCTATGAGTTGTTGGGAATTAAAAACATACCAAACTCTAAATACCTATTAGAAAACAGTTCAAAGAGTTCATTTTTTTACACATTTATATAAAAATCAGTCAATTTTTATTATTTGTTTTTGTGTAATTTATGCATATGCTTACAACTAAAATTTTATAGATGTTCACTCTCTTGAGATTATAATGTGATGTTTTTTCCATGAAAATATATAATACACTACATTTTTATTTCCTCATGACAATCTAAATTCACTATTTTTAAGAGGTTTCAAGAAAACCCCAAACATATATGTTCTATATTATTTATGAATTATCTTTTATTTTGAATGTAATAAAATGTTCAATATTTGTATATATAGGATTTATAAATACTCTCAAAATTGATATATAAATATCTAAACCTAATTTTGGAATATTAACTTGGGATAACACTTGTCGGGATAAATGAAACTGGAAGGTTTGAGATGAAGAAGGGAAATCTAGGTATATCATATTCATCTAAAATATAAGGAGCTATATTTATACTATGATTTCAACTAAGGGTATAATCTATGCTATAGAAGTAGACATGAGTCTCTTGAGCAAAGCTGAGAATCCACTTAACTTAAAACTAAAAAATATTTTAAACTTATTTATTATATAAAAATGTTAAATTTTTTGGAAATTAATTTTATCTCATAGGGATGTTTTGGCCTTACAACTCACATCCTAAAAACTATTTATCCTTAAATGATAAAAAATGGGATCCTTAAGATGCCAAACATATATCAATTCTCTTAGGGAAAATTCCCACAAATATTCAACTTGACTCCTAAAGGAGAGACCATATTGTGTATGGTTAGTTCATCTTTTTGTGTTTGATATGAATAAGAAATTATAATGTAGAATGGTGAAAAATTGATGACAATGAGAAAAAAAATACATAGAAAACTAAAAGTTGAATTATAAACTCAAATATGGAAGTGGGATGCAAACATAAACCTGTGTCTAAAATCTAGGCCTAAAATTGATAGAGTATGAAACAAGTCACACTAGTTTTGATGGGATCTTTACAAGATGAGACTGCAAATTTTAGATCAGGATGATTTGTAGAATACTACCTCCAAAATTTATCCAAAAATAGTCAAATAGGTATGCAAATTGACATAGTCAAGGGGTTTTCTTTTGTTCATAATTTGGAACTATATCTTTGAGCTTTCTCTTTGCAAATATGTAACTTGTTGTTGTTGGATCTATAACCTATGTTGGCCATTTGGTGGAATTGATTATGTATTGCATTGATGTTTTGTCATTGATGCGAACACTAACTATTTGGATGATTTACTGACACCCTTCTAGTCTCGGTAGGTTAAGTGGTTTGTAGTTGACTTGGATCTGGCATGATCTGATAGGCTCCGGTATAATATGGTGATGGAATTGGCTTGCTCATGGTACTTGTACTCATATTTGGTTAGTTGGTTTTGGTTTGGAGATTGGATACTATCCTCCTTGCTTAAAAGATTTGTTTCTGGTTCCAGTGAGTTTTTCACCAGCAGAGCTTTTAATGGAGATCTTTGATGAATTGCATAAGTGGTGTTGGTGCATCTTCTGATGGAGTTTCAAGATTTTATTGGTGATCATGTTTGAGACTTGGTGGTTGGAGATCATTGTTGAAGTGTGTGACCTATACTTGGTCCCAATTGATCTACGTTATCGACCGACTTTAATGTAACATGTGGATAGGACCTATTGATGTATTTTAGGGATGTCTTATGTGTTGTTATTACTTGCTCGGTCTAAGGCTGACATGGTTTGTAATTATGTAATTTGTTTATTGTCTGGTGGCTGACCTGATTGTTTATGGTTGAGGGTTTGTATAGATATATGTAAGATATCATTGTAGATCATCATGGTTAATGTAAGAGGTCATGGTCAAGGAATGTAATGTGTGAATAATGTAATATCATTCAAGAAGAAAAGTTGGGCGTTCATTGGAGATCGAATTGGGTTTATGTAATAGGATTTAGTCCTCTGGTATTGAGCTTAACTAGAACTATACTCAAGCATAGGAGATGCTATCTTTTATAGTTCAACACTTCTCTGGATTGTAGTCTAGATTTATGTGTAGTTAGTGAGGCTCCTTTTGTGATGAGCAGTGTCCTCTAGGTTGTTGGCCTTCTTGCAAGTGTAGGCCCCTTCATTGTAATTCACATACTTACTACAGAAGTATTATCTAACTATGGATAGGCTTCCCACCATGGTTTTTCCCCTTACCAGGTTTTCCACATACAAATCTTGGTGTTGTGTGGATGGCTTTTATTCTATGATTATTTTTTATGCTTAATTGGATTAACTACTATTCCAAAATTGTTGTTTTGAGTTCCAGTATTAAGGTTTAAATTGTTGAGTGTTCCTATAATCTGTGACAATTGATTCACCACCCCCCCCACTCTCAATTGTCTTCCAGTTATTTAAACTATCTAACAATTGGTATCAGAATTTTGGTCCTCTCTATAGAAAGCTTAACCACTTGAGGAAGATCTTATGGTGACTAATAGTTCAAGTTCATCCAGTTCTTCTAGAGCAATATTTTGAAGGGATATTTTGAGGCTTGATGGAATAAATTACATAGTATGGAAGATTTAGATGGAGAATCATATAAGATGTCTTAGCAAGGAGATTTGGGAGATCACACAAAATGGTGTCACACCCTTTTATCCGAGATCTGGCAATCCTCCTCTAGAAAACCTACAAGGAGCTTGAGAATGTTTGTAGAGCAAGAGAATCCCTCTTGTGTGCACTTTCTGATCAGCAAATAATGGGATTAATAGACAAATCATCTGGAAAGGCTATATGGGACAATTTGGAGACTCTTAATGAAGGTGCCCCTATAGTAAAGATTGCTAAACTTGATGGTTACCAGGTGAGATATGTAAACCTGAAGATGAAAGAAGATGAAAGGATTACTGTATTCATGCAAAGAGTAAATGCGATTTTTTATGGGAATTCAATGTTGTGGTCGAACTCTGAGTGAAGATGAAATTGTCTCTAAAGTCCTGAGAGCCTTACCACCGGCTCACAAAATGAAGGCTACTGCTATTAAATAATTGAGAACAATGGATAGTACATCTGTCAACATAGATACTTTGGTTGGGAAACTATCTGCTTTTGAGCTTGAGGAATTTGGACCTTCTGGAACTATGAAGACTGGACCTGTTTTTCATGCTTCTACATCTGCAACCGATAAGCAAGATTGGAAATATTTATATTCAAAAGAATTAGAAGATATGAAGTGAGAAGATGATGAGTTTGAGCAACTTGAAGCACTATTTTCTAGAAGAGTACTGAAATGACTAGTAGGAAGTAAGTATGAAGGAAAAGAACCTTTTAAATGTTTTGCATGTAATAAGATTAGTCATTTTACATCTAGATATCTTGAAAGGAATTCAAGATTTAAAGAAAGAGTTAAAAGATCATTTAAGCCTAGCCCTATATATCAGAACAAATATAAGTACAAGAAAAATAGAGACAAATCATGCTACATAGCGGATGAGGGAGGCATTATTGATTCAGATGATGAACTGGCAGAAGACTCTGCTAGTGGATCTGACAATGGGAAATAGTGAGTATTCTTGGCTATCAAGGAAGATGATCTGGCATTGGAAGAGAATGTACCTGAGGAGAAGGCACTTGTTGCTAAAATGGAGGACAAGGATGAATGGGTAATTAATAGTGGTTGTTCACATCATATGACTAGAGATAAAGTGAAGTTTCTATCTTTACAAGAATTTGAAGGTGGACTAGTTAGATTTGGAGATGACAAGGCATGTATGATCAAAGGAAAGGGAACTATATCATTGGATGGTAAGAAAAATACTGACAATGTTTATTATGTTGAAGGTTTGAAGCATAATCTTTTGAGTGTAGGAAAATTGGTAGACAAGGGATTTCAATTACAATTCAAGGACCAAAAATGCAAAATCATTAACAGATATAGCTTGGAGATTGCAACTGGTACATAGACAAAAGGTAATATATTTCATTTAAACTCTGGTGAGAAGACATGTTTGAGTAAACAGATTGATGACTGTTGGCTATGGCATAAAAGGTTGTGTCATGTGAATTTTGATTGTATTGTGAAGATCATTTCAACTAAGGCAGTTAGGGATATATCTAAGATTATGAAGCCCTATAATTCAGTATGTAAAGAACGTAAAATGGGTAAACACGTTAGAACCTCTTTTAGGAGTATACAATCAATGATGTTCTTGAACTTATTCATACTGATTTGTGTGGCCTTGCTAGAGTTAAAAGTTTTCATGGTGATAGATATTTCATGCTAATCATTGATGATTATTCTAGAATGATGTGGGTTACTTTTTTGAGAGAGAAATCTGAAGCATTTGAAAAGTTTAAAATATTTAACGCTAAAGTGAAAACTGAGATATGATTGAAGATTAAATGTTTGAGATCAAATCATGATGGAGAATTCACATTCGGTGAGTTTAATAACTTTTGTGACAAGCATGGTATAAGAAGACAATTTTCTGCTCCCTGGACACCTCAGCAAAATGGAGTTGTCGAAAGGAAGAACATAACTATCTTTGATGCTGCTAAAACAATGATGATGGAAGCTAATCTACCTCATACCTACTAGAGAGAATCAATAAGTACAATGGTTTACACATTCAACAAATCGGTAAGACACCTTATGAATTATGGTTTGGCAATACACCTACAGTTAAGTATTTCAAAAATTTTGGTAGTAAATGTTATATCAGGAGAGATGATACTATTGAGAAATTTGATCCTAGAAGTGATGAAGGCATGTTTTTTGGTTATTCTAATGAAAGCAAAGCATATAAATGTTATAACAAGAGATTGCAGAGAATTGTGGAGAGTACTAATGTCAAAGTAGATGAGATGAACATAAGTCAAATCAGAGTTTATGAGAAGGAATCGACAGTGGAAATGATTATATTTGAACTATTAGTACCTTTACTGGAATAGAGAGTTGAACTAGTTACTTCGACAATATCAAAGAATTATATAGTAACTAAAGAACAAGGAAGAGGAACATAGAGTTAGAAGACTCCTAAGAATGTGATATTGAATCATTCTGAAGATAAAATCATTGGGGATATGAGCAATGGACTAATGACAAGAAGAAGGCTTGTAACTAATGAGGTATGTTTGAGTTCATAAATTGAACCGGTATCAGTAATTGAGGAATGTAAAGATGAACATTCGTTAAAAGCTATGGAAGAAGAATTAGATCAGATTGAGAAAAATAACATATGGACTTTGGTTCCTCGGCCTAAAAAAAAAATGTTATTGGAACTAAATGGGTTTTTAGAAATAAATTGAATGAGGATGGTCAAGTTATAAGGAATTAGGCTAGATTGGTTTGTAAAGGATATTCTCAGAAGGAAGGAATTGATTATGGAGAGAATTTTGTACCTGTAGCTAGGATTGATGTTGTAATATTATTTCTTGCCTATGTTGCTTACCAAAACTACAAGGTTTATCAAATGGATGTTAAATGTGTATTTTTGAATGGGGATCCTGATGAGGAAGCTTATATTGAGCAACCTAATGGTTTTTCACTATCAGATGATACACATATGGTTTGTATATTAAGGAAAGCTTGATATGGATTGAAACAAGCACCTAGAGCTTGGTATGCAAGGTTGGATAAATATCTTTTGAATCTTGGCTTTACTAAAGGTAGTGCTGACAGTAATTTATATTATAAAATCACTGATGATGATATACTAATTGTTGAAGTATTTGTTGATGACATTATTTTTGGAGGTGAAGATAAATTATGCATAGAATTTTATAAGAATATGGAAAAAGAATTTGAGATGTCTATGATTGGTGAGATGAAATTTTTCTTAGGTTTATAGATTACTTAGACTAACAAAGGCATTTTTATCTTTCAAACAAAATATGCTAAGGAATTATTGAAGAAATTTGGTATGGGAGGTTCTAAACTGGTAAGTACTCTTATGGTTACAAGTGTGAAATTGACAAGAAAAGATGTTTCTGCATCGGTAAATCCTACAAGATACAAATCTATGATTGGAGTTCTTCTTTATTTGACTCAAACTAGGCCTGACATTATGAATGTTGTTTGTATTGTTACAAGATTTTAGAGTGGTCCTAGAGAAAATCATGAGATGGCAGTGAAAAGGATTTTTAGATACTTGCAAGGTACATCAGAATATGGCTTGTGGTACCCTAAGGATGATAACTTTACTTTATGTGCATATATAGATGTTGATTGGGATGGAGATGTTGATGACCAAAAAAACACTTCTAGTGGAGCTTTCTTTCTTGGAAAGAAGTTGGTTTCATGGATCAGAAAGAAACAGTCATGTACTTCTCTATCTATTGTTGAAGCTGAGTATGTTGTTGTTGCTACTAACTGTACACAAGTTTTATGGATGAAGCAAATCTTAAAGTATATAAAGGTGGATTATGATGCACCGATAGTTATTCACTATGATAACTCTGCTGCTATTGATATATCAAAGAATCTAGTATTTCATTCTAAGAAAAAACACATATCTATCAAGTATAACTTTTTGAAGGAGAAGGTGGAAGCAAATGAAGTTAGACTGTTTTATGTGAACACTAAAGAGAAGATTGAAGATATTTTCACTAAACCTTTATCCAAGGAATCATTTGAGTACCCGAGAGACAGATTGGGAGTTTTTGCCCCTTCAATAGAGACTTGATTGATGTGGTTTGGTATCAGTCCGACATGCATTATTTGAAATATTATTTATTCTAGCACTGTTGTGGGATGCTACTATTAGTTTAAGGAGAGGGGGGTGAATTAGATAAACTCACAATACAAACTCTGTTTTAGATTCAACCTTGGTAGAACTTACTTGATATGCAACTATGGTTGTAAATCATTCAAACTCATAAACTGATAAACTTGAAACATCAAAAACATGTTTAACACCAGATTTAACATGGAAACCCAAATAGGGAAAAACCATTATGGGATTTCGGACCGACAAAGAAAATATACTCTTCTAGAGTATGCTTGGTTAAAAGCCAATCCTATTAAAGATTATATAAACACATTTCTAGATGTGACCCGATCAAGGGATTTCCCTCAGATCTATTAGAATCTTTCACTTTGTTAGAAGTGACCTTGTCAAAGGATTTCAAACACTCAATTAGAATGTTACCTTGCTAGAGGATTTACAAATAAGACTGTTAGGTCCACTCGATTAATAGATTTCCTATCACTTACAAAAATAAATAATTGTAATAAAATATATCTGCAACTTCACATCTGAAATGTTACAGTAGACACTATGTGCTCAAAATAATCTTGTCATAAGACTTATCTTCCTCCTTTTTGGGCTTCTCACTCTCTTCTTCAATCAAATCTTCAATCTTGTGTACTCTGTAATCTCTTCAACAACATCATTGTTCTTCTATTTGTCTGCATACTATGTTCATCAACTTTTCCTTGTTTATAAGCAATTCCTAACTGCTTAATCTCCTTAATCACATTTCCCATGATTAATCTTAGCCATCAGATCTTCAAACTTGACTAGGTTCATTGAATCCTTCGAACTGAAAAATGTGTTATCTTTCTTTGGAACTTGTATTCCTTCCTTGGTACTTGTGCTGGGTTATGACCGTTCAATCTGTGATGTAGATCTAACTCTTGAATTTTCATTGCCGTTGATCCTTAACAAACTTCTTGCATGACATTCCAATCTTCTATAAATCTCTAGCTCATTGGCATCCTTCATTTAATAATGTATTTATTTATCCAATGCATTCTGTTACTGCTTGGTTGATACTCGATTAATTTGAACTTTACTCGGTAGACATTCTATATTCGTCTTGGTTATTGTCTTGGTAGCTTTGCTTGCTGATGACACTCGGTGACTTCTTTCTTCTTTAACCGACACCAATAACCTTGGAATTTACCGACTGGCTCCTTGCTTGGTAAAATAGAATAGTATCAAACCTTTACTCATTTTATTGCATGAAATCTTTTCTCCTTCTTATTCAATCTTCGAATACACATATATAGGATATCAAAACAATCAAAATAACATAATCTCATCACTATCTAACTCATTAATAGTTTCCCATTGAATAACTTATTACTCTCCTTCATTTTTACATTCTTTTTGTGTCACTTACCAACATCTTTATACTCATCAAAAAATACTTTTTAAGAGAATGGCAACATCATACTGAATCAGAAAATCAATTTCTTGACATCAATGACAAAATAATATTATTAAGATAGTAATCATCCTTTATCAACTATATCATCAATCTCCAACAACCTTCTCAATATCCTCATACCAACAAACCTATTGTAACGCCAACAGCTACTGCTCAGGGGGAGTAGTCAACTTTGAGACTCAAAGGCTTATGTTTTTGCTTTGATATTTCTATTAGATTTATGGCATTGATGTCAAAGGGGGAGTGATATTGATGTGAAAAAGTTAAACAAAGAAAAAGAAAAATTCGCACCCAGAGAGATATGAAAAGTAAAAGGAAGAGATATTCAGAGCTATATGCGGGTGATTGTTGGTTGTCTTCCACAAGGGAAGACTTGTTTGGCATTTCTTGTTACTTAGATGTTTTTCATATCTAGTGTTGCCATCAATGCCAAAGGGGGAGATTGTTGGCCATTTGGTGGAATTTATTATAAGTTGCACTGATGTTTTTTCATTGATGCCAACACTAGCTGTTTAGATGCTTTACCGACACCCTTCTTGTCTAAGTGGGTTAAGTGGTTTTTGGTTAACTTGGATCTGACATGATCTGGTAGGCTCCGCTATAATCTGGTGATGGAACTAGCTTGTTAATGATACTTATATTCATATTTGGTCAGTTGGTTTTGGTTTAGAGATTGGATACTATCCTGCTTGCTTAAAAGATTGGTTTATGGTTTCGACTAGGGTTTCATCGAAAGAGTTTTTAATGGAGATCTTTGATGAATTGCATAAGTGGTGTTGGTGAAGCTTCTGATGGAGTTTCAGGATTTTGTTGGTGATCACGTTCGATACTTGGTGGTTGGAGATCATTATTGAAGCGTGTGGACATATACTTGGTCCCAGTTGATCTAGGTTATGGACTGACTTTAATGTAACATGTGGATAGGACCTATTGATATATTTTTGGGATGTCTTATGTGTTGTTATTACTTGTTTGGTCTAAGGCTGACATGGTTTGTAATTATGTAATTTGTTTATTGTATGGTGGCTGACCTGATTGTTTATGGTCAAGGGTTTGTATAAATAGATGTAAGATCTCATTGTAGATCATCATGGTTAATGTAAGAGGTCATGCTCAATGAATTTAATATGCAAATAATGTAAGATCATTTAGGTAGAGGATTTGGTTGATCATTAGAGATTGAATTGGGTAAGTAAGAGGATTTAGTCCTCTGGTATTGAGCTTAACTGGAACTGTACTCAGGCATAGGAGATGATATCTTTTGTAGTTCAACACTTCTCTGGATTTTAGTCTAGATTTATATGTAGTCAGTGAGGTTCCTTTTGTGATGAGCAGTGTGCTCTAGGTTATTGGCCTTCTTGCAAGTGCAGGCCCCTTCATTGTAATTCACATACTTACTCTAGAAGTATTATCTAACTGTGGGTAGGCTTCCCACCATGGTTTTTACCCTTACCACATTTTCCAGGTACAAATCTTGGTGTTGTGTGGATGGCTTTTATTATGTGATTATTGTTTATGCTTAATTGAATTAACTTCTATTCCAATATTGTTGTTTTGGTTTCTGTTATTAAGGTTTAAATTGTTGAATGTTCCTATAATCTATGGTAATTGATTCACCCCCCCTCTAATTTGTCTTCTCGTTATTTGAACTATCTAACAACCTACACATAGAAAATGGAAAAAATTGGTTCTATTTGTTAGGGGCTTGTGTAATTCAATCATTGGGTATGTGCTAATGTGCAATACAACTATGATACAAAGGAAAATAGATGTTACCCCTATTAGGGGAAAGGAGAAGTATGAACTAAAATATTAAATCAAAGTTCTAATTTGAGATAATATTATGTTATGAATCATAATTATTGATACAATAGTACCAAAGGTGTAAGACAAATTTTGCATCACCTAAAAAATATTTTACTTTTTAATAAGGCCTAAAAGTGGTAGAGTTGCTACATTTAGTAAGTTGACATTTATGCACGTATGAACACAAAAAATTACATAGACCTCTAAAATGGTGAATAAAAATCTTTATTATCATTTTTCATTTGTGAGATATTAATATTTTATTTTTTAGAAATCTTTGTAAAAGTGTTCAAAGTTAATTTTGAGGCACATAGAGGCTTTGGATGGGCCCAAACATTGGTTGATAATCAAAATGTTCACTAACAATCACATTTTGAGTAGTGAAATGGATGGTTGGATTTATGGCACCCAAATGAGAGTTACACTTTCTAGAATATGCTAGGGTGGCTAACATTCTAGATGAAGAAGGAAAATGGGGTTTTTTCAAAAGATAGTTCTTGTAGTGCATATTGTGGCTCTGGATTGTATATTATTGTAATGAAAAAGTCCATTCAACTATAGCACGTTTTGATTAAGGGGGAAAACTAGTTTTACATTGACCAGAAACCTAGAGTATATAGAGAAAAAGAAATAAAAAACAATTGGGACCCAAATGCCAACAATATGCAAAACAACACAAATGAAATAGGGCATAATAGATTGAACAAAAAAAAAAAACCTAACAAACTTACAAAATCTTTCTTAATTCATCATTCTTCCTAATGACCTCTTTGTTAACCAACAAAAAATTCTTACTAACACTATCAATAGGTTTTATACCCTTATATTTGTTGTGAAGTCAAGTTGTGGGACCTAGCTGGGGGACCTAGATATCCTCCATCGCATCCTCCATGAAATTCGAAGACTTTCTAGGAGTCTTTCTTGTCCCTGTATTAGTAGATTTAGTAATCTTACCCATATTCATATTAATCAAAGGGGAAATATCCTAGGAATTTACATGCAACACTTTGGCCTACTCATTCATCTTGCAGAGACCTTCATTATAATTATCCATAGTCGCCTTTCTAACTGCCACCACCACATTAAAACTCTATTTGAGTTTGTAACTATCCTCCTCCATGTTAGGACCTGGAAGGCAAGTGAGAGAGGAGGGGGGGTGAACCAGTTGACTATGAATTTCCACCCAAATACAACTTAATCAAACCTAATACTTAATACCGATAAACCACACTTAATGTCGGTTAACAAATTAATAGTTAATATCAATACCAGTGAAACTTAATACATAAAACAAAAAGGGAAACAACATCCACAACACATAACACAAAGATTTGTATGTGGAAACCCTATAAGGGGAAAAACCATGGTGGGAAACCTTACCCATAATCAAATGATACTACTGTAGATAGTATGTGTATACAAATGGGGTTTGCACATCCAGAAAGGCCAATCACCTAGAGAACACTGCTCAATCACAAAATAGGAGTCACATTGACTACAATTGGATGGTTAAATCCAATGATAATGTACTGATCAAAGTAGCATCTCTAATGTTGGATTCAGTACCAGTTAAGCTCTGATAATCACCTTCAAAACTTCCTTGAACCTTCTCTATGGTCTGCTCATATGATCTTCAATATTCACACATACCATGTTACAATACCATAACCTTACATACCATATACCATCTCCTTACATCTCATCAATTGAGATCTTACATATATACAAAACCTAAGACCAAATGTGTAGGTTGGCTCACTAAGAATATTACAATAAAATCAATTACAAACAAGTTAATATGTGATGCATCATGTCGGCTCAATACATTTACAATAATATCCAATCAATAAATCATCTCCATAATGTGTCGTACTAATATGGAATAGATAATACATATCGGTCCATAACCTAGACCAATTTGTCGGTAATAACAAATATGTCAACCCAATTAGACAATTAATCAAAACACCAAAACCAAGTATCCAAACCATGTCTTCGACATAACCAAGTGATCTCCAGATGATAACAAGTCATCCTCAGTGCCGGTGAACAATATAACCTGCCAGTGAACAATATACCGGTGATTGTGCATAAGTCACTGCACTTGTTGGTGAACACAATGTGTCGGTTCAACATAACCAAAGATCTCTAGAAGGATAAGTGTTGACAAAAATGACAAAACTAATGCAACACATCCATAATACCAACAATCTCCCCCTTTGGCATTGATGTCAACACAAGATGGAAAAACATCTATGTGCAAAAATAGAATGCCAAAAACTAAGAAACAACAATCTCTAGAATAGATCAATACCAAAAATCAAAATCAAAATACAAAGAGTATATATCTCTTCCTCAATGAATAATATCTCCCCTTAGGATAATGTTTCCTACATACAAAGTTTTTCCATAGATATATCTCCCCCTTTGACATCAAATGCCAAAGCAATACAAATATCAGAACACATAGCCAAACATGACCAATTAATATAACCAACTTCCTTGAGAAGTAGCTCTCCTCCATCAAAGCTGGAAAAAGGTTTCTCTGTTAACTTCTATTGGTTTGATGCCAATCTTCAACTGTCTAAGTCTCTACCAGTGAGGGTATTACCCCAAGCTACTCTTTGAGATATTCAAAAGTTTCCTTGGGCAAAGGCTTAGTAAAGATATCTGCAATCTTCTCTTTAGTATTCACATAAACCAATCTTACTTCTTTTGCTTCAACATTCTCTTTTAGATAATTATATTTGATATAAACATGCTTAGTCTTAGAGTGAAATACCGGTTTCTTTGATATATCAATTGCTATTGAATTATCATAATAAATGATTATAGGTTCTTTGCATTTTACCTTGATGTCCTTCAACATTTGCTTAATCCATAATACTTGAGTACAATTAGTTGTTGCTGTAACATATATTGATTCTATTGTTGATAATGATGTACAACTCTTCTTCTTGCTCAACCATGAAATCAATCTACTACCAAGAAAGAACGCTCCGCCAGTGGTGATTTTTCTGTCATCTACATCTCCTGCCCAATTTGCATCGATGTATGCACATAAATCAAAATGTTCATTTTTAGGGTACCATAAACCAAGATTTGTTGTGCCTGATTCATGATTTTCTTTAGGATTACTTTGAAATATTGAAACAATACATACTACACATTCATTATATCAGGTCTTGTTTGTGTTGAATACAATAAACCTCCAATCATAGATTTATATCTTGTCGGATTAACAGGAGTTGAATCATCCTTCAATGTCAATTTGTTAGTTGTAGTCATAGGAGTACTTACCGGTATGGAGTTCTCCATACCAAATTTCTTCAATATTTTCTTCAAGTATTTTGTTTGACATATGAATATACCTTTATCAGTTTGTGAAATTTGCAATCCTAAAAAGAATTTTATCTCCCCAATCATAGACATTTCAAATTCTTCCTACATCTTATTAGCAAAGTCTTTACACAATCCATCTAATCCCCCAAAAATGATATCATCAACAAAAACTTCAATAACCAAGATGTCATCATTATTCACTTTGAAATATAAGTTGTTGTCAGCATTAGCTTTAGTGTATCCAAGCTTCAAAAGATATTTGTCTAATCTAGCATACCAAGCTCTAGGAGCTTGCTTCAATCCATACAAAGATTTCCTTAATCGAAAACCATATCTTCATTATTTGTCAATGAAAATCCATCAGGTTGTTCAATGTAAACTTCCTCTTCAAGATCACCATTCAAAAATGCACATTTTACATCCATTTGATATACTTTATAGTTCTCGTGAGCTTAAAATGCAATAAACAATATGACTGCCTCAATTCTAGCTACCAGTGCAAAGGTTTCATTATAATCAATTCCCTCTTTATGTGAATATCCTTTACACACTAATCTTGCTTCATTCCTGATTACCTTACCATCTTCATTAAGTTTATTTCTAAATACCCATTTAGTTCCAATTACATTTTTGTCTTTAGGCTGGGGAACTAATGTCCATGTATTGTTCTTTTGAATTTGTTCTAATTCATCTTCCATTTCTTTAATCCAATGTTCATCTTGACAAACTTCAATAATAGATGTCGGTTCAATTTGAGAAATTAAACATACCTCTTCATTTGCCAGTCTTCCTCTTTTCATAACTCCTTGATACTTATCCCCAATTATATGATTTTCTGAGTGATTTAGTCTTACATACCTGGGTTTATTCACATTTTGTTTCTCTTCTGTCACTCTGGAATTCTCTAATGATGCTAGTGTGACTGGATCCATACTCTATACCAGTGCACTCTGTATAGGTTCATTTATGATCATCTCAACTGTCGGTTCATCTATCTTCACATTAGCACTCTCAATTATTTTCTACAATCTTTTATTAAAGCATCTATATGCCTTTCTCTTAGATGAATAACCAATAAATATTCCTTCATCACTTCTACGATCAAATTTACCAATATACTCATTTATCCTAATATAATATTTGCCTCCAAATATTATGAAATATTTAAGAGTAGGAGTATTGCCAAACCATAGTTCATAAAGGGTCTTACTGGTTTCACCTTTGATGTGAACTCTATTGAAAGTGTAAACCGTTGTATTCACTACTTATCTCCAATACACATGAGGTATATTTGCTTCCAATATCATGCTTCTAGCTACATCTAGAATAGTTATGTTCTTCCTTTCCACAATTCCATTCTATTGAGGTGTCTGGGGTGCTGATAGTTGTCTTTTGATTCTATTCACTTCACAAAATGTATTAAATTCCTTAGATGTAAATTCTCCTCCTTGATCTAATCTCAAACATTTTATTTTCTTACCAGTTTCATTCTCTACCATTGCCTTGAATAACTTGAATTTGCCAAAAGATTTTGATTTCTCCCTAAGAAAATTAACCCAACACATTCTAGAATAATCATCAATGATTAGCATAGAGTATCTATCTCCTTGTATACTTCTTGTTCTTTCCGAACCACACAAGTTAGTATGGATTAAATAAAGAACATTATTGGATTTCTCAGAAATACTTTTAAAAGTTGTTCTAACTTTCTCTCCCATTTGTCATTCCTTATATACCAGATTATGAGGTTTCACAATCTTAGGTAAATCCCTTACTTCCTTAGTTGAACTGATCTTTACAATGCAAACAAAATTTACAAGACAAAGTCTCTTATGCCATAACCAACTTTCATTAATATGTACAATTAAGCATGTCTTATCATTGTTGTTCAAATGAAAGATATTACCTTTAGTCTGATTACTAGTTGCAATCTCCAATCCAGTTCTATTCATGATTTTGCATTTACCATTCTTGAACTGTAACCGAAAACCCTTTTCAACTAATTGACCAACACTCAAAAGATTATGCTTCAAACCTTCAACATAATAAACATTGTCAGTATTGTTCTTACCATCCAAAGATATAGTGCCTTTTCCTTTGATCAAACAAGCTTTATCATCCCCAAATCTTACTAGACCTCCACTATATTCCTAAAAAGACAAGAATTTACTTTTATCACCAGTCATATGATGTGAACATCCAAAATCTATGATCTATTCATCCATTTCTTTAATTTTAGCTGCGAGGGCCTGCTCTACTGGTGAAATAGTAGGTGCCGATTGATCTTCTTTTATTGCAACAAAAGCCCATCCATTGTTTGCCAGTTCTTCATCAAAATCATCAGTAACTCCATCAACATAGTACCAAGATTTGTCTGTAATCTTCTTAAATCTTTATCTCTGATATCCAGGGTTAGGCTTTTATGTTCTTTTAGCTTCCTCTCTCAATCTTTCATGTCAGTCAAGACATCTATATGCCATATGACCAACTTAATTGCAATTAAAACATTTTAATGGTTCTTTACCTTCATACTTACTTCCAACTAGACCTTTAGGCATTTTCGTTGCAAATAGTGCTTCAAGTTCTTCCAGTTCTTCATTTGCCCTTCTGATATCTTCAAGTTCTCTTGCATAAAGTGATTTCCAATCAGATTTGTCAGATGATGATGATGATGCAGATGATGATGCTTTGAAGGCCAAATCTATTTTAATTGTAGCAATAAGACCAAATTCCTCAAGCTCAAATGCTGAAAGTTTTCCAACCAATGTGTCTCTATATATTGATGTATTAGGCATTGTTCTCAAATCATTAATAGCAGTTACTTTTATTTTGTGTGCTGGTGGAAATGCTCTTAAAACTTTAGAAACAATTTCATCTTCACTTAAGGATCCTCCACAACATTGTATTCCTAAAACAATTTCATTAGCTCTTTCCATAAAAGTAGAAATTATTTCATATTCTTCCATTTTCAAATTTTCATACCTGACCCGCAAACATTCCAGTTTTGCAATTTTGACAATGGTATCTCCTTCATTCAGTGTCTCCAATTTATCCCAAATATCTTTAGTAGTAGATCGGTTTGATAATCCCATGATTTGCTGATCTGATAATGCGCTCAAAAGTGCTTCTCTTGCTTTGCAATCATTTTCTTAATCTTTACCCAATGTTGGTGGATTAGGTTGATTCGGTGTAGGACCAACATAGAAATTCTTTGTAACTTCCCATATGTCTCTTCCAATGCAATTTAGATGTGTCTCCATTCTCATCTTCCATATACCATAGTTAGTTCTATCAAGTTTCAAATTGTCATTCCTAAAAAAGTTTGTTGCCATAGGATCTTCTCAAGTTGTTAGGCTTCTGCAAAAAGAGAACTACGCTCTGATACCAATTGTTAGGACCCAGAAGACAACTGAGAGGGGGGGTGAATCCATTGACTATGAATTTCAACCCAAATATAACTTAATCAAACTTGATACTTAATACCGATAAACCAAATTTAATGTCGGTTAACAAATTAACAGTTAATATCAATACTGGTGAAACTTAATAGATAAAACAGAAAGAGAAACAACATCCACAACACATAACACAGAGATTTGTACGTGGAAACCCTATAAGGTGAAAAACCATGGTGGGAAACCTTACCCAAAATTAGATGATACTACTGGAGATAATATGTGTATACAAATGGGGTTTGCACATGTAGAAAGCCCAACCACCTAGAGCACACTGCTCAATCACAAAATAGGAGTCACATTGACTACAATTGGATGGTTAAATCCAATGACAATGTACTACTCAAAGTAGCATCTCCAATGCTAGATTTAATATCGATTAAGATCTGATAATCACCTTCAAACCTTCCTTGAATATTCTCTATGATCTGATCATATGATCTTCAATATTCACACATACCATGTTACAATACCATAACCTTACATACCATATACCATCTCCTTACATCTCATCAATTGAGATCTTACATATATACAAAACCTAAGACCAAATGTGTAGGTCGACTCACTAAGAATATTAAAATAAAATCAATTACAAACAAGTTAAGATGTGATGCATCATGTTGGCTCAATACATTTACAACAATATCCAATCAATAAATCATTTCCATAACGTGTCATGTTGATCTGGAATAGATAATGCATACTGGTCCATAACCTAGACCAATTTGCCGGTAATAGCAAATATGTCAACCCAATTAGACCATTAACCAAAATACCAAAACCAAGTATCCAAACAATGTCTTCAACATAACCAAGTGATCTCTAGATGATAACAAGTCATCCTCAGTGCCGGTGAACAATATAACCTATTGGTGAGCAATACACCGGTGACTGTGCATAAGTCACTAAACTTGCCAATGAACACAATGTGTCAGTTCAACATAACCATAGATCTTTAGAAGGATAAGTGTTGACATCAATGACAAAAATAATGCAACACATCCATAATACCAACACTCCAAAGCTTTTATTTATCTCTCATGGTCCTTCTTAAGGTGATCTGAATCACCCTTCGGCTTATCAACCCTTCCCCCCATGTAATTGAGCTACTAAATAATCCAAGAAAATAGAGTTTTGATGATCTTGAAAGTTACACAAGAAAACGTTGGAGACCATGGCATTAGGAATAGAGGAGTCCACTTCCTTTGATATAGCCCTACCCCCATTAGCAGGCATGTTGAAATTAACATCTTGTTCCATCCCATGCCTGTCAAAATCCATATGTCTCATATTTCTCTTATTTACCAACACTTTAGAAGCATTAATCATCGAAGACCCAAAAATATTCGATTTCTCTTTCATGGTAGCAACAAAGGCCCAAGCTACCTTATTCCCTTTCAACATCATTTCTAGGGTCTAGAGACTCAAGAATAAAATCAGGGTCATATTCTTCTGAAATCATAAATTTCTTACCCCTGATATTGGGGTTTTTGGAAGAGGATTGTGTCGGGCCTTGGTTTTCATAGAAGTGGAAGGCATTATCCTCATCCAAATCCTCATCTTGATCAAAGGATGTATACCCATAATGCACCTGAACATTCTTCTCAAATTCAATGCCCCTCTTAGCCCTAGGGTTCCTCTCCATGTGCAGGGATTTGACATGTTCCAAAAGTATCAAGCCCTCGTGGAGAACAGGGGAAGAAACCCTCTTTTCATGAGCTTGCATGTTGTTATTTAGTGAAGCCACCAGATAAAAGGGCAGGGAGATACATTTGTCAAGTTGAAAGTGGTTCAAAAGAACAAAATGATAACTAAAAAGACTACAATATTTACCATCCAAAGTGAGGTATTGTATGGTGACCTCTGAAATTGTCTTCCAGGACTCAGGAAACATCATTTTATCCCAACCCTCATCAATGTTCTTCTTCATTTTCTACCTCTTCTTTGGCATGAGGAAGGTTTTAAATGCTTCAGTAATACACTTCTTGTCACTATATAATTTAAACCCTTCAATCAAGGTATTAGAAACCTTGGCCACAAGTTCCTCATTAATTTCCAAATTGAGGCCGAAGGCACAGACGACACCATCCTTCCAACCCTGGACAAAGGAATCAATGACTAGGGCATTTGACCAATGCAACATGTTCATATATGCAGTTAACCCTCCCACAGATAGCTCACTCTAGATGTCTTCATTTTTACACCATTCCTCATACACCTTTGTCCTCTCTATGTGGTTTTTGTCCCCTCTCATCGAGAAAGCCACAATCTGTAGAGTAGAAGAAAATAACTTGACTAGATAATGAAGAAAAGGATATCCTCTAGAGAGTTTGGCTCATTTTTATTAAAAGTTGTCCTAGCCAGGACACAATTCCTGCTTTCCTTAATCATTTCCAATAACCCCCTATGCATCGCACATAATAAAATCATTATGAATGAGGCTGAGGAGATCCACTAGGATTCTATCATTAAAATATCACACTCTTTTGTTATCTAAGCCAACCTTGATATTCGCCAGATTATTGGCAACCTTGTTACCTTCCCGATACACATGTGAAATTTGAAAGTCTTAAAATTTACCTAGAAGGGAAAGGCAAGCCTCAATGATATGTTTGGTGGATGAAATAGGGGAAGAGGACCCCGTAAGACATTTAATAATGCTAAGAGAGTCACATTCGAGCCAAAACCTTCTCGTTTTTTCTTCTTAGTCAACTATAGCATGTTATTTTATAAATTTTATAATATAATTTCATTGAGATAATAGAAAGACAATGTTTCTTTGTTTCATTTCCTTTTATATTTCTTTGTTATTGTTGTTTTTGTTTCCTTTGTAAGGGGAGTAGCCTTCAATAAGTGGTATCAAAGAAGAAGTTTCTAATTATTTAAATAGATTTCCAAATGTGAGTTAGTTTACTCTAAGACTATAGTTTTGGGTTTGTGAGAAAAGTGAGAATAATACCTCCATGATGGATCCATGGTGGAAGAAATGTTGGTGTGAAGAGGATATTTTTAGAGTCCTCCAAACACAAGTTTAGGCAATATAAGAGGAGTTGTATAAAGGACTTAATATTAGGGTGAGAAATAAATGTCAGAATACATTTGAAGAAGAAGACTAGTTTGAAGAAGAATAAGAAATATCTATAGATCTCAATGAGGCTATTTTTTTTAGGGTGATTTTTAAGATTGGAAAAGGGTCAAAGGTTGAAATTTTTACATATTTTTAAAATATTAATCGAGAAGAGTTGATCAAATTGATAAATTATATGTTAAAATATTTTGAGTATTAAGAAATGGCCAACCTTTAAAGGGTCAAGTTTGAAAAGACCAAGCTAAAGGGTCATGCGAGTATTTGGTGAAAAGAAGTTTAGTTAGAGAAAAATAGAAGAGAAAAAGAGAAAATAACAAGATGGTAGAAAAATTAAAGAGATGATTTTATCTCATTAGCTATGCATTTCATTTTGTTTAAAAGGATGCAAGGGTTGAAGCAAGCAAGAAAATTTGTCAAGGATTATATAGAAGTGTTGGCATTACAACAAAAAAAGAGAAATTGTTGGCATTTTTAAGAGGATATTGAGAGGGTTGTTGAAGATTATTGATATAACTAAAGAAGGATGATAACTATCTTTATAACATTATTTTGTCATTGATGTCAAGAAATTGATTTTCTGATTGAGTATGATGTTGCCATATCTTATGAAGTATGTTTTGAAGATAATTAAGATGTTGGTAAAAGACACAAAAAGGATGTGATGAATAAGGGGAGGAATAAGTTATTCAATGGGCAACTATTACCGAGTTAGACAATGATGAGATCATGATGTTTAGATTGTTTTTATATCCTACATATGTTATTGTTTGTAAGGTTAATACTATACTATGTCACCAAGCAAAGAACCTAGTTGGTAAACCCCAAGGTTATCGCTATAGGTTAATGAAGGTGGAATGTCTACCGAGTGAAGTTTAGTATTTACCGAGTTGCAACTGAGTAATAACAGAATGCATTGGATGAATAAAAACATTATTTAATGAAGGAAGCTAATGAGCTGGAGATGATTAAATGATTTATACGATGTGCATGAAGTTTGTTAAGGATCTATGGCTTTGAAGATTAAGGAGCTAGACCTACAGCACAGATTGAACCGCAATACCCTAGCACAAGTTCCAAGAATGGAATGCAAGTTCCTAGGCATAGTAAAATGTTTTTAGATTGAAGGATACAATGAACCTAGTCAAGATTAAAGATCTGATGGCTATTATTGATCATTGGAAATGTGATCAAGGAGATTCAGTGGTTAGAAAATTGTTTATAAATAAGGAATTATTGATGAACAATGTATGCGAGCAAATGTAAGCACAGGGATGCTACATAGTGATTACCGAGCATAGAAGCTTGAAGACCTATTTGAATAACAGAGTAGGGAGCCCAATAGGGGGACAAGATAAGTCCTATGACTAGATAGTATTGAGCAAATAAGAATCTTCTTTAGCATTTTAGATGTAAAGTTGCAGATATATTTTACTGTTGTTTATTTTGTAAGTGATAGGAAATCTCTTAACTGAGTGGACTTAATAGTCTTATTTGTAAACCCTCTAGCAAGGTAACATTCTAAATGAGTGTTTTAAATCCTTTGACAAGGTCACTTCTAACAAAGTGAAGATCCTAACAGATTTGAGGGAAATCCCTTAACCGGGTCACATCTAGCAATGTGTTTGTAATCTTTCATAGGATTTGCTTTTAACCGAGCATACTCTAGAAGAGTATATTTCTTACTGGGTCCGAAATCCCACAGTGGTTTTTCCCTATTTGGGTTTCCACATTAAATATGGTGTTATATATGTTATGATGATTATGTGTTTATGAGTTAGCATGTTTAGCTGTTTTTGGTTGTATTGCTGAAGTGTAAGTTTCTGAGGTTGAATCTGTTGATTTTATGGAAGATTAAGTTTGTATGATTCACCACCCCCCCTCTCATCTTGTTAGCTATTGGCATCAGGACTTTACAATTGGTATCAAAGCTTTGGACTCCGGAAGAAAATTTTGAAGGTACTTGAGGCAATGATCCAAAGATGTATAAGAGGGATGCCCCAAAGCTGAACAAGTCAAGTTTTTCCACATGGCAGAAAAGGATGAAGCTGCACCTATCAGGAATTGGAGAATATGCTACATACTATCTAGAGAATGATTATGTTTCACCGGTCACCTACCCAATGACTATGGAAGAGATAAGAGCAAAGCAAGAACACACTCAAGAAATGATTGAAATATCATCAACTTTGATCGACTCAGAGTTTAATGATCTAGAAGGTTGTATTGATGCAAAGGCAATGTGGTCTAAGCTTATATCTGTTTATGGCAGTGATGAACATGTACAAAGAGAAAAAGTAGACAGTCTAAGAGGACAACTTGAATCTATGACGATGAATGAAGGAGAAAACATAACCCAGTATAGTACAAGACTAAAGGAAATTGTCAATCAAATCAAAGGAGCAGGAGGAACTATTCAAGAAAAGGATGTCACAAGTAAGTTATTGAGAACCCTTCTACCTGCTTATGCAATCCGAGTCTCTGCAATCAATGAATTGAGGTCTGTACCCAATATGCCAATTTCTTTGGATGCTACTATCGGTAAGCTACATGCATTTGAGTTAAGTAATTTTGATAATAGTGGGTCTTCAATTAATAAAGTTGAATCTGCATTCAGTTCTTTTCATCTTGGTGAATCTAATGATTACAATGATAGAATGAGTAAGTATTCTGAAGGGAATAACAGTGGAGCAAGTGAAATATTTCACAAAAACATGGAAGAGGTACACAAACTATATGAAGAAATCAGAAAGCAAGAAGAGTTTGAAGCATTATTAGCCAGAAGGTTACTGAGAGGAAAAGGTAAGTACAAAGGAAAGTTGTCTTTAAAATGTTTTAACTGTGATAGAATAGGACATATGGCTTCTAACTATCTTGACAAAGAATCTAGTGAAAAGAGAGACTACCAAGATGATAGATAGAAAGACAACCAATACAGAGGACACCGAGACTTCAGAAGGAGAGATAGAAAGACATGCCTAATAGGTGATGAGGAATCCAATGATGATAAATCTGATGAAACTAATATAGAGGAAGTTGTTTATGTGGCTATCAAAGATGGATCAGATGAAGAAAGGTATGAAGAAAAAGCCCTAATATCTCACATAAATAAAAATGATTCTTGGATCATAGATAGTGGATGCTCACATCACATGACAGGTGATAAACACAAATTTGTTAAATTAGAAGATTATGATGGAGGCTATGTAAGATTTGGTAATGATGCACCATGTCCGGTAAAAGGTAAAGGCTCAATCATACTTCTTGATAATGTAAAATGTGATGATGTTTATTGGGTTGAAGGTTTGAAATACAATTTGTTGAGTGTAGCATAGCTAAACAACATAGGTTACCTAATAGAATTTCAGAAAGGAATTGTCAAAGTTCATGACAACCATGGAAAGTTAGCAGCTACCGGGACACAATCAAAAGGTAACACATTTCACCTTGACTCAACTCGGAACAAGTGTCTTTATGCAAAAATAGATGATACCTAGTTATGGCATAAAAGGTTTTGTCATATAAATTTTGATAATCTAATCAAAATAAGTAAGAAGCACCGAGTAAGAGGTCTACCGAGTTTGAAGAAACCTAAGATTGCTATATGTAGAGGATGCCAGATGGGTAAGATGACAAGATCAAGCTTTACAAGTAAGTCCTACTCTTCTAAGGGAATTTTAGATCTTGTGCATACTAATATTTGTGGTCCTATGAAAGTTCAAAGTTATTATGGTGATAAATATTCCATATTATTTGTGTATGATTATTCAAGGATGATGTCAGTTATGTTTTTAAAAGAAAAATCATAAGCTTTTCAAATGTTTAAATGGTACAAGGAAAGAGTTGAAAATGAAATAGGAAGACAACTGAAATGTCTTAGATTGATAGAGGAGGAGAGTTCACCTCTGATGAGTTCAACTTATTCTGCAATGATCATGGTATAAAAAGACAAGTCTCTGCATCAAGAACTCCATAACAAAATGGGATAGCTGAGAGAAGAAACAGATCTATTGTGGATTGTGCCAAAACCCTGATGATTGAAAAGAGAGTGCCACAAAAATTTTGGAGAGAAGCAATAAGCACTGCTGTTTACACCCTGAACCAAGTACAACTAAAGAAAGGAACTTTGAAGACACCATATGAAATCTGGTATGACAAGAAACCTAATGTAAGTTACTTTAAAATATTTGGAAGTAGATGCTATGTACACAAAGATGACAGAAATGGAAAGTTTGATCAGAAAAGTGAAGAAGGAACATTTCTAGGTTATTCTTCTAGGAGAAAAGCATTTAAATGTCTAATCAAATCATCTAACAAAATAGTAGAAAGTGCAAATGTGAAAATTGATGAGTTTGCAAAAAGAAATGATGAAGGAAATTCCAAGGAACTAGAAGATTATGAAGAATTTGTCTATGTTCAACTGACAAGTCCTATCGAGAGAGTTATTGAAGAACATGAAGAGAATATCCAGTTACCGAGTGATGAAGAAGATCATACAGATCATACCGATCCTATATTAGCCAAATATGTCAGAAGGAATCATGCATCAAGTCAAATTATAGGAGATAAAGATGATCCAGTAATGACAAGGAACAAACTGAGACAAAACACATGTATGATATCTGAATTTGAACTGAGAATAGAAAAAGAGGCATTTAATAGTGAAGATTGGGTAAATGTTATGACAGAAGAGATTGATCAAATCAAGAAGAATGACACATGGACACTGGGCCCAAGACCGAAGGACAAAAATGTAATCAGTACAAAGTGGATTTTCAAAAACAAGCTAAATGAAAAGGGTGAGGTCATTCGAAATAAAGAAAGACTAGTTTGCAAAGGATATGCTCAAGAAGAAGGAATAGATTATGGTGAGACCTTTGCACCTGTGGCTAGACTTGAAGGACTAAGAACATTGTTGGCATATGCTGGTTTCAAAAACTTCAAGGTATATCAAATGGATGTCAAATCTACATTTCTGAATGGTATACTAGAAGAAGAAGTTTACATTGAACAACTTGAAGGATTTGTTGAAGACAAGAATAAAGATCAGGTATGTAAATTGAACAAAGCTTTATATGGTCTGAAACAAGCACCTAGAGAATGGTATGAGAGATTGCACTCTTACTTAATCAAGATTGGTTTTATAAGAACAAGTGAAAACAACAATATGTACATGAAGAATGATGAAGACAATGGAATAATGATCTCTGCCATATTTGTTGATGACATTATATTTTGTGGAAACGATTCTCTATGCAAAAACTTTGGTAATGAAATGTTCAAAGAATTTGAGATGTCACTAATCAGTGAAATAAAGTATTTTATAGGTTTACAGATACTGCAAATGAAAGATGAGATTTTTATTACTCAATCCAAGTACATAAAGGAAATATTCAAGAAATTTGGAATGGAGGATTCAAAACTAGTAAGTACTCCTATGACTACCAACTGCAAACTATCAAAGAATGATGAATCTGCATCTATTGATGAGACACTTTATAGATCCATGATTGGAAAGTTACAATATGTTGTGCACAGTAGACCGGATATAGCACATGCAGTAGGTATTGTTGCAAGATTCTCTGCAAATCCCAAAGAAACCCATATGACAGCAATCAAGAGAATTTTTAGATACCTGAGAGGCACTAAAGATTATGGCTTAGTATATGACAAGAGAAATGATTTTGATTTAAAATTTTATACTGATGCTGACTGGGTAGGCAACATTGATGACAAGAAAAGCACAAGTGGAGGAGCTTTCTTTTTAGGAGAAAGACTAGTGAGTTGGCTTAGCAAGAAACAAGGATGTATTTCACAGTCAATAGTAGAAGCTGAATATGTTGCTGCAACATTGAATTGTACCAATATAGCATGGATCAAACAACTGTTGGAAGGAATGAATGAGAAAGTTACCGAGCCAGTAACTATATTCTGTGATAATACGAGTGCCATTAACGTTTCAAAAAATCCTTTAATGCACTCTAAGACAAAGCATATCTCTATAAAGTGTCATTATCTCAGAGAAGAAGTTCAAGAGAAGAAAGTTATGCTGGAATATATCAGTTCAAAGTAACAAATAGTGGATATCTTCACAAAGCCACTACCAAGGGACACTTTTGAGTATCTCAGAAGTCAGTTAGGGGTCCTACCCCTATCTAGTACTCACTGACAGAGTTCAATGAAAGCATCAATTCTATGAATCTAAAGAATAACTATCTATGAAGTTGATGCTGCTTTACACTTTAGGAAGTCGCCTAAAGTTGTACAATAAAAAAGGTGATTGAAGACAAAGATGGTTTGACCATGAATGAAACTGCAAGGATATTATCTCACAAAGGCAGAAATCATGTATTAGTATTCTTTTTATTTTTGGCATTGTTGTCAAAGGGGGAGAAGACTAATGAATGGGGGAGAAGACTAATGAATGGGGGAGAAGACTAAATAGAGAGAAGACTTATGACAGGAGAAGACTTTAGAAGAAATCTACACAGATGGTGAAGTAGACACAAAAAAAAAAAAAAACAATCAGAATCCGAATCAATTGAATCAAATCAAGTTAGTTTTTGCCATCAATGCCAAAGGCGGAGATTGTTGGCATTACAACAGAAAAAGGGAAATTGTTGGTATTTTTAAGAGGATATTGAGAAGGTTGTTGAAGATTATTGATATAACTGAAGAAGGATGATAACTATCTTTATAACATTATTTTGTCATTGATGTCAAGAAATTGATTTTCTGATTTAGTATGATGTTGCCATATCTTATGAAGTATTTTTTGAAGAGAATTAAGATGTCAGTAAAAGACACAAAAAGGATGTGATGAATAAGGGGAGGAATAAGTTATTCAATGGGCAACTATTACCAAGTTAGACAATGATGAGATCATGATGTTTAGATTGTTTTGATATCCTACATATGTTATTGTTTGTAAGGTTTATACTATACTATGTCACCAAGCAAAGAACCTAGTCAGTAAACCCTTAGGTTATCACTATCGGTTAATGAAGGCGGAATGTCTACTGAGTGAAGTTTAGTATTTACCGAGTTGCAACTGAGTAATAACATAATGCATTGGATGAATAAAAGCATTATTTAATGAAGGAAGCTAATGAGCTGAAGATGATTAAATGACTTATATGATGTGCATGAAGTTTGTTAAGGATCTATGGCTTTGAAGATTCAGGAGCTAGATCTACAACACAGATTGAACTGCAATACCCTAGCACAAGTTCCAAGAATGGAATGCAAGTTCCTAGGTGTAGTAAAATGTTTTTAGATCAAAGGATACAATGAACCTGGTCAAGATTGAAGATCTAATGGGTATGATTGATCATGGGAAATGTGATCAAGGAGATTCAGCGGTTAGCAAATTGTTTAGAAATAAGGAATTGTTGATGAACAATGTATGTGGGCAAATCTAAGCACAAGAATGCTACATAGTGATTACCGAGCATAGAATCTTGAAGACCTATTTGAATAATAGAGTAGGGGGCCCATCAGAGGGACAAGGTAAGTCCTATGACTAGATAGTATTGATAAAATAGGAATCTGCTTTAGCATTTTAGATGTAAAGTTGTAGATATATTTTACTGTTGTTTATTTTGTAAGCGATAGGAAATCTCTTAATCGAGTGGACTTAATAGTCTTATTTGTAAACCCTCTAGAAAGGTAACATTCTAAACGAGTGTTTGAAATTGTTTGACAAGGTCACTTCTAACAAAGTGAAGATCCTAATAGATCTGAGGGAAATCCCTTAACCGGGTCACATCTAGCGATGTGTTTGTAATCTTTAACAGGATTTTCTTTTAACCGAGCATACTCTAGAAGAGTATATTTCTTAGTGGGTCCGAAATCCCACAGTGGTTTTTCCCTATTTGGGTTTCCATGTTAAATCTGGTGTTATATGTGTTATGATGATTATGTGTTTATGTGTTAGCATGTTTAGAAGTTTTTGGTTATATTGCTAAAGTGTAAGTTACTGATGTTGAATTTGTTGATTTTATGGAAGATTAAGTTTGTATGATTCAAGCCCCCCCCCCCCCACCCTCTCATCTTGTTAGCTATTGGCATCAAAACTTTACAAGAAGTGCTCTATTGAGTCTTAACTAGAACAAACCATTCTAAGGCCAAGGAGAAAGTTGACCATTACATAAATGGGTTGAAGCTGAGTACTCAAGAAGAGTTGAGATTGGTGAGAATGTCTAGCATTGAATATGCATTTCTATTTACTTTAAAGGTAGAAGAGAAGTTGAACACAAGATTTTATAGAAAGAAAAATAGAAGGTTTTGTTGTGGAAAGACTTATAGATGATCTTAGGGAGGCTAAAATGAATAACAAAAGAAGAATGAAGAACCTATTAGAAGTCATATAAGAATGGAAATAATTCCCACCATCCATGCAATCAAATTAATGTATATCAAAGAGGAAGAGAACAAGGAATGGAAACATGAGGCTTTTGTGGAACACATTTTCAGCATAGAGGACATAGAGCCTATATTTGCTCTCAAAATCAAGGGAGGATAGATAGAATATGTTAAATTAATGCACATGAGTTATCCATTTATATGAAGATGGTGAGTCTTCACATTTTGAAGGCATATAAAGATGAGAGGTTTTTGTTACGGGAAGAGCTTTGTTGAATAATGAGAAAGAATCAAACCAAAGAAAGAATTTGCTTCACACAAGATATAAATGTAATGGTTATGTTTATATATTGTGGGTTGTAATACTAATATTTTTTTTTTTGAGGAAAAGGTTAGTAAATTAAAGTTAGAAGGAAGAAGACATCCCAATCCCTATCAAATTCCTTAGTTGTAGGACCATAAAGCTTTGGTCAATAAAACATGTCTCCTAAAGTAGAAAATTGAAAACTATCATGATGAGATATTCTGTGACATTATGACTATGGATGTTTGTAGTATTTTGTTAAAAAGCTAATGGTAATTTGATCATCATGAAGTATATGAAGTGTATGCAAAATACCTATTATTTGACAAAGGTTGTAGTTCAACTCAAGTTGAAGGCATTGAATGAGACAGAGGAAAATGTATGCAGTAATGTAGGAATATGTTTGGTTGTGAAATTAATTTCTAAATGGAATGATGCATGAGAATATATATTTTTAATTTAATTTCTAATGTTAACAAAGATGAAGTAGAAGATATTGTTGTCTAAGTTTAGAATTGACTAGATGATTTTGAGGATATTGTATTGTATAATGTACTTTATGGCTCACCACTATTGAGAAATATTAATCATCAAATGGAACTAATTACTAGAGCCTTTTCCAAATATGAAATCCAATAAAATTACTCCAATAGAGAGTAAATAGTTGAATAGACCGTGCAAGAGTTGTTGCAAAAAAGGTTGATTTGAGAGGGTCTTAGTCCATGTGTGGTAGCTACCATACTAGAACCAAAGAATAATGCAAAATGGAGGACGTGTATATAATCATAAGCTATCAATAAGATTACTATCAATTATAGATTTCCTTTCCAAGGATGGAGGACATTATGGATTGTTGACTAGACCTAAGTACCTCATAGAGATAGATATGAAAAGTGGATATCACCAAAAAAGTATTAGAGAAGGAGATGAATGGAAAAATATTTTAAAAAAACATGAGGGATTGTATGAATGGTTTCTCATGACTTTTGGGGTAACCAATGCACCAAGAACATTCATTCGGTTCATGAATGAGGCACTTAAAATTTTTTTGGGTAAGTTTGTTATTGTTTACTTGGATGATATTTGAAGGGTATTTGAGAAGTTAAGATAAGAAAGGTTATTGGAGTTAGTGTACATGCTATTTATTTCTTAGTTGATGGTCTAAAAATTGACCCAGTGAAAGTAAAGTCTATCCTTAAATGGCCTACCCCAAGGAGTGCTACAAAGGTGAGATATATTTGTGGTTTCGCTAGTTTCTTACATAAAGTTAATCAATAATTTTAGTAGTAATAGTGGAACTCTAATTTAAACAATGAGAGGGGATATAAATAAGTTTAGGTGAACTACAAGAGAAATATTTTTTTTTATTTGTTGAAAATCAAAATTATGGAGCAATATGTTTTTACACTTCTAAATTTTAATAAGGTATTTAAGGTAGACTATGATACTAGTGGAAATGAAATTGAAACTATTTTGACTTAGGAAGGTAAAACCATTGCATATTTTAGAGTAAATTTGAATGATTACAATGATTAGGATTTTTATGCTATAGTTCGGGCATTGAAGAAGTCTAAACATTATCTATTGCCAAAAGAGTTTGTTTAATTTATTGATCATAAATCTTTGCAATATTTGAATAGTTGTTGAAATTTAAATTAAAGGTATTTAAAATATGTTCAATTTTTGTAAATTTGCATATTTATTTTGAAGCATAAGAGTGGAAAGTCTAATAGAGGTGTACATGTCTTGAGTACAAGGAAGTATTTGATGACACAGATGTAGATAAAATTTGTTGGGTTCCATGAACTCAAGAGTTAGTATCTAGATGATCTTGATTTTGGAGAAGCTTGGAGAGTTTACATGGAACCTGCTACTTTATATAGTACTAGTTGTTGGATTTTATAATATAAGATCAGATGTCATTTAGAGGAGGCCAATTGTGCATTCCAAAGAGTTCCACAAGGAAGAACCTAGTTAAGGAGAATCATAGTGGAGGGTTGGCTAGGCGCTTTGGTGTTTTTTTAAAATATAATCCAATAACATAACTTATTATGACAATAGAGTCAAATCTATGGCCATTCATGTTTAGTTTTTTTTCACATAATACTCTAGCATCCCATTCTCTACACTTATGGCTTCCTTCATATCTAAGTGTGTGTGTACCTCTTCTCTCATAGGAAATGATAAATTAGGGTTAATTTTATTTACAACTAATTTTGAAACAAAAACCTGTCATAAGGATATCTAAGCAATCTATTTGGGGCCACAATGCACCTTTCCATCCTAATATAGGTGAAGGTTTTGAACTAAACAAAATATCTTCCAAATCTCTTATCCTTTGTAGTTGTATAGGAGATAGCCTCTTTGAAAAGTTTCATTCTAGGGTCCTTATTATGATGTAAAAAAAGAATTATTAATTACCTTGTGATATATTCTAGTCATTTTCAAATTTAATTAAGGGTAGTGATTACATAATTTAAAAATATGACTAGTGCGTAATCACACATTCTTTGTATTTTGGATAGGTGTCTTGGGTAGCTAGTAGATAAACTAAGCATGAAATCATATATAATCTTGGGACATTATTCACCCAAACAAATTGTTCATGAAAGTTGTCACTGATTAATTTAACCCAATCAATACATTCTCTTCTAGTAGTAATTGTCTTGATAAATACAATAATCCAAGGCTAAAAATATTCTCATCTAGTAGGTAACTGACTCTAGGATCAGTGTGTAGTATGCTCCTAAGAATAATCTTTATCTTCTCCAACTAATACCCCTTCCTAGGTTTGTTTAGTAATCGTTTATAAATATACATGATGAGGTCTTTATCATTTTTATAGAATTGTTCCCATGAGCCACTATGACTCTAGAATATTTATCATGTTTTGCAATGGAAAATAACTTCTCATTGGAGTCAAACAAGATATATAGTATCACTTCCCCCAATGGTCCATCTATACTCTTCTCTCCTTTTCCTCATAACTTCTATCATAATAAATTATATCAAGTTTGGTGATTGTAATGAAATGTGAAAACTAGAAACTTACGATAATTTAGACATAAATAAGGATGTGATCCAATAAAACCTTTCATTTAGATTAGAAATCCTCTAAAGGAACTCATCCAAATCCATGTTTTATTGGACACAATGTACCACTCAGAGGGGGGTGAATTAGTGGTTTCCAAAACTCTTAACCATTTGACCCTGGGAGTGAGTACCAGTTAGGAATGCAAACACTAGGTAAACCTATTGGTGAGATAGAGAAAGACATCACAATGCAACTGTTGGTATTTTGGATATGTTGATATGGTTTTGTCATTGATGTCAACACTTGTCAACATTTATCAGCACTTGAAGATCTTGATTATGTTCATCAGCAAGTCAGTGACTTATGCACAGTCACTGGTATTTGGTTCATCGGTAGGTTATATTGTTCACCGGCACTTAGAACTACTTCGAAACTACTTGGTTATGTCGAAGAAATTGTTTGGACACTTTGTTATGATTATTTGTTCATTGGTTTAATCGGGTTTGCATATTTGCTGTTATCGGCAAATAGGTCCAGGATATGCACTGTCAAGTATATCTATTCCAGATCAGCACGACACATTATGAAGATAACTTGTTGTTATTGTAAATGCATTTGAGCCAACATCATCCATCAGATATTTATTTATTTCTAATTGATTATATTGTAATATCTTTAGTGAGCCGACCTATTCATTTGGTCTTAGGTTATGGTATAAATGTAAGATCTCATTTGTGAGATTAATATGGGATTGGAAAAAGGATTATAATAAGGTCTATGCGAATATAAGAAGAGATATACATGCAAACATCATTCAAGATTGAAGGAAGGTTTGAAGAAGGCATATCAAAGCTAAACTGGTACTGAATCTAGCATATGAAGATGCTATTTTGAGCAGTACATTATCATTGGATTTAACCATCCAATTGTAGTCAGTGTGACTCTCATTTTGTGATTGAGTAGTGAGCTCTAGGTAGTTGGCCTTTCTACATGTGCAAACTCCATATTGTACACACATACCATCTGTAGTAGTATCATCTAATTGTGGGTAAGGCTTCCCACCATTGTTTTTCCCCTTACAGTGTTTCCACATACAAATATTGGTGTTATATGTTGTGGATGTTATTGTCTTTCTATTTCATGCATTAATATTTGTCGGTACTATAGTTAACTGATAAACTATCTACTGGCATAAAGTTTGGTTTACTAGTATTAAGCATTAAGTTTCGGTTAAGTTAATTTTGGTTTAAATATATTAGACAACTGATTCACCCCCCCCTCTCAGTTGTCTCTAAGACCTAACAACAACCACACAAACACACATCACATGACACTGGTATATATGAGGAAAACCCAAGATGGGAAAAACCTTGGTGAGAAAAGTTGCTCGAGTCTACTTCTCCAATCCAGCCTCACAATGAAAACACTAGTTACAACATTTAGGGAACCAACCCAAGGAGCACCACTCCTATTTATTTAGGGAACCAACCAAAGGATCACCAACCCCTGAACAAGGCTCCAACTGAGTGATAACAATACATTATATCAAAATAATACAATAGTTGTACCTTGGTTACAAATGGGTTATGTAACCTCTTCAAATAATCTCTCTCTATCAGTTTCTCTCCTACTCATCTTTTCCAGTAGTATTCTTTGTCTTCCACTCTACCTCCTCTCTATCGTCTCACACTCACCTACCTCACCGATTCACTACTATCTCCTATCACACTGCCTCCTCCTTGTCTAATCTCTTCTTACTCTCTTTCTCTTCCTTAGCTTGTTTTTTCTACCTTATCGGTTTAGGCTCTACTGGTTATCTATCTTTGCACATGGTTACCATTGAATTCCTCAGTACTAGATCAACCCTGCATTATCCTTCACCTTGCTAGATCTCCTGCACTCTCTCAACATGCTTCACTCTTCTCTACCTACCTCACTCTTCTTTGTCTACTTCTTACCGGTGAAAATGTACCTGTTTATACTGCTGTTAGACTCTATAATAGTTTACTAGTTTCCTTAGTGATGTAGAGGTCTTGTGCCTAGCTCTCCAATTCACCCTTACTCACCCCAACTCCTCAAATCACCCTTCTACTCAAGCTCCTCCAAGGTAACTTGTTAGGGTACACTCCTTAGAACTCCAAGGCCTGAACTCTACTAGCTTGCCTCCTAGGTATAGCCACTTGAGGTTTCTTGTTGGTTTTGACCCAAATCTTTGATTTTGAGATGGTCTCTTGCTAGGTTCCCAAAGCTCCAAATAGGCTCCAAAGACCTTCACCAAGGATTTTCACTCTAACAACATGTTTAAAGGTTGTGGTTGTTAGGATTCCCAAAGATACTGAGAGGGGGGGGTGAATCAGTATTTGACCGGTTAATGAATTTTTTGAACTTATTATATGAAAAGCATACCAAAACTGTGTATCGGTAAACCAAAATTAATGCAACAAATAAGAACAATAAGCACAACATGAAATACACACCATAACAAAATGTTTTAAGGAGGAAACCTGGTGTGGGAAAAACCTTAGTGGGATTTGTGACCCACAATATTCGCTTACTGGCCAATAAGAGAATATTACTGTTACAATAGGGGCCTCCACATGCAAGAAGGCCAAGTGCCTAGATCTCACTGCTCAGTTACAAAAGAAGTCTCACTGACTTACAAAAATGGATTATAAAAATCCAATGTCATGTACTACTTCAGATCAGTATCTTCTATGCCAGGTTCAGTACTGGTTTAAGCTCTATAATAATCATAAACCCTTATCCAAAATTTGCCTTACAATTTGCACATTAGGTTTGCAATAATCCTTCCATACATAGATACTAAATAATCTACAAGATCTCATACTTATATGAGTCATATTACAATCTGCCATGTTGGCTTACAAAAAGCTTTTACAATTAAATACAAAATATAATTTAAACAAAATTCTTGTCGGCCAGGGTGTCGGTAATCTTTCTTTTCGGTGTCGGTGAACTGTATGCCAGTGTAGAGTTTGCTGGTGATGGTGCCTACTGGTATCATATGATTGTAAGGTTGCCATCAATGACAATACCTTCAATCACCTATAATTTCTCATTGGAGTGTGAATTTGCCAACAATCTCCCCCTTTAGCATTGATGGCAACACTCATGAGAAAAATCCAAAAAGTGTTAAAAAAAGAATCTGCCAAAACTTGTCAAAACTGTGTTACCAAAATGTGTGCTCCCCCTGAGCTGACGATGTCTTTCTTCTGATCATTTTTCTAATTTCCACTACTCCCCCTTTGGCATCAATGACAAAGGTTGTCATTCATAGTCAGTGGAGTGTGGTTCCTACTTAGATCCTTGTAACCGGTGGGTTACAATCTGATAGATGTCCGCCAATGCAAAATTTTGACTATCACTGAACCTCTCGTTGTCCTTTAATGTCACTTTTTTTCTCTGAATTGTACCAGTGAGCATGTGCATTTTCTCTTCTAGTGTCTTAAGTCTGGGAACCAGAGCCTCAAAAATTTCTTTTCTCAAAGAAATGAGATCATCTAGTTTATGGCCTAGTTTGCATTTTAATTCCTTTGCCTTAACCTTTATCTTTTCTTTATCTTTTTCTCACTTTTCAATTTTCTCCTCAAGAATTGAAATATTCTTTTCAACTTTCAAAAATGAATCTGATGTTCCTATTAAGTTGTCAGCAATATTGTTGATTTCTTTTTGTGCTTTGCTGATCTCTGAATCTATGTCCTCTATCAAAATATCAGTTTTGCAGGTATCTCTGTATAGTTTCTTGAAATCCAAAATTGTTTCTCCTAATGCCGGTAATAAGGTTTCCATTTGTTCCTTATTCTTCTTCACCATTTCCTCAAAGAATTTTTCTTTCTCCTTAATCATTTTCTCTTTGAATGTATCTTCATTTATTTGGTCCAATGTTATTAGTGTTGGTATTTTGGTATGGTTTTGTCATTGATGTCAACACCTACTAAACACTATCAACTCTAGCATTTTGGAGAATTAACAACATTCATCAGCAAGCACATAGTCACTGATATTTGGTACACTAGTAGGATATAAAGTTCACCAGCACTTGGAATAGCATGGAAAACACATGATTATGGCGAAGACATATTTTTGACACCTTGTCTTAAAGATTGGTTTATTGGAATAATTGTATTTGCATATTTGCTACTACCGGCAAATAGGTCCAGGGTATACACCGGTAGGTTTATCTTTTCCAGATCAACATGACATGCCTTGGAGATGATTAATTGTTGCTATAAATGTATTAAGATGACATGTTCAATTGGTTATTGCATTGGATATTGTTTTGTTTGTAAAATTTTTTATTGTAATATCTTGTAGAGCCGACCTACTAAAATTGGTCTTAGGTTATGGTATAAATGAAAGATCTTAATTGTAAGATTGGATGTGGAATGCAAAAAGGAATTGTAAGAAGGCATATGCAAGATTAAGTAGAGTTCTACATGAAGACATCATTTGAATATTGAAGGAGGGTTTTGTGAAGACAATTAGAACTATACCGGTACTGAATCTAGCATAGAAAGATGCTAAATTAAGCAGTACATTCTTATTGGATTTAACCATCCAATTGTATTTAGTGTGACTCCCATTGAGCAGTGAGCTCTAGGCACTTGGCCTTTCTGCATGTGCAGACCCCATTTGTATACACTTACTATCTGTAGTAGTATCATCTGATTGTGGGTAAGGTTTCCCACCGTGGTTTTTCCCCTTACAGGGTTTCCACATACAATTTTTGGTGTTATGTGTTGTGGATGACTTTGTTCCTTTTGTTTGATGCATTAGAATCTTATCGGTATTACAATTAACTGTTAAAACTGTCTACCGACATATTAGACTGGCTTAACAATATTAAGCATTAAATTGGTTAAGTTGTTTTTGGTTTGAATTTATCAGACAACTAATTCCCCCCCCTCCCCTTCCCCTCTTAGTTGTCTCCGGGACCTAACAATTGGTATCAAAGCCTAGTCCTCTTTTTGTAGAAGTTTAACAGCTTGAGGAGATCCAATGTTTAGTAACTATTTCAGGAAGGACAGTTCTAAACTTGATGGAACCAACAATGGGATATGGAAGATTAGGACGGAAACACATCTTGTAATGCATCACTCATCAAAAATGGTTATTTAATCCTTAGATAATCATTATTGACATGTTGGTTTAGAAACCATACTTTAGTCCCCTTTCTAGCAACACAAAATATACCCTTTTACAAAGAACAACAAAACACATTAACTATTAAATAAGGAAATGGGAAAACATCTCCCAACGAATTAAAGTTCCCTTGCATACAATTTAAGAAAAATTCACCATTCGATTTATTCAATAGCATATATATAAATCCCAAAATTTACCAACTTAAAATAAAAAAATTAACAACATTACCACAATTGATAATTCATTGGAAATAATTGCTATAATGGTACCAATGATTAATATATACTTAATAATATATGCTAATTAGATATTATCTGAATTAACATATATTTTAATATATATTAATCTTTTTTATTAATTAACATTGGCTAGTTATATAGCTCTCAACCAAACTTTAATAATAACAAAATATATATCTTTTAATATATTTATATTATATTTTTTGTTTTCTCTTTACATACAAGAAAATCATATATAAATTTAAAAAAAAAAAAACAAATTAACTAAATGAGGGTGGCCAAAACCCTAGGGCGGCGAAACCCTAGGGCAACTTTGGCCTAGTTGTTGGGCCTACGGCCACCACGACGAATGCAGGCCCTCAGCCTCCACACACAGTGGAGTCGAGGGTTGTTGTGGCCGCTATGGGGGTCGCAACCCCTTCGGTTCCACTCTATGGAGCCAGGGGTTGCTGCGGCTACCACGGGCGTCGCAGCCCCTTCGGCCTACACTCTGTGGAGCCAGGGGTTGTTGCAGCTGCCATGGGAGTTGCAGCCCCTTCGGCTGCCACTTTGTGGAGCCGAGTGGCTGCGGGGAGGGGCGGGTTGAGCTTTGGCTCCCCCCTGAAACCCCCAAATTTCCTGTTTGTTTAAAAATGATTTTTATTTTATTTTTCATTTCCCAGTTTTTTTTTTTGATTTAAAAATCATGAAGCATTTCGACTTAATAAAATAAAACATCAGATTCTTATTTAAAACCACCACCCAAAATACAACTAGAATAATATCCAAAGAAACAAATCCCATTCATTCACAGTCACAGATATTTCCCTGATTTTTACCGAACAACATTATGGGAAATTATTTTCTTAGCTAGTTTAAAACACAGAATCCATTAAGACCATTTTTTTTTTGACCCAAGAACAACCCATATTTCCAAAACTGAAATCTATAGTTTAACAACAATCATGGAGATTTGGAGTAAGAAATCTTCAAGAACAAAATACAGAGATATTCCCAAAATTGCAAAAAAAAATAACCAGAGGTGCATTCGAATCCTACCTCCTTCGCACTCTGGGCAAGAATCTTGAAGATGACCTCATACTCCCATTCCAAGAAATCTCCATTTTCCTTTTTCTTTCAAAAACCCGAACCAAAAATATTTTTTTCTTTTCCAAAAATTTTCCATCCCCAAAATATTTTTTCAACCTAGGTTAAATGGGATCCAATTTTGACCTAATTTCTAATTTCAAAATTTTGACACGTTTTAAAATAAAAAGAAATAATAATTCTTTTCAATTATTAAATTAATTTAACTTGATTTTCTAATAAAAATGCTTCTTTCTTATTTAATTTTAATTTCTCAATATTAATTAAGCCAACATTTATATTTTGAAATATTGACAAGGGTAAAATATTTAAATTAAATAAATTTCCAAAACCAATCTTTCACACTATATCAAATTTATTTATAAATTAAACTTGCTTTCCTAATAAAAAAAACGATTTTCTTAAATAAGTAAAACTAACCTTTCTTTTCCAAAAGGCAAAAGGGGTTAATTTAATTATATTTCAAATAACTTTAAATATTTCCTTTTTTCAAACGCATAAACTAATTAAATTCATTATTTTAAAATTAATCATTAAATTAAATTCACTACAACATAAATAAAGCGATCTCTTAAATTAACGATTAATCATATAAAAGAAACCTATCTATTTTAATTTTCTCAATTACTAATGCATAAATCAACACATTAAATTGAATTAAATACTTAGGATAAAATACTCCATTTACCACATGCAAGGCATGCAAACCAAGAAAGTTCACCAATCACACGACACACAACCCAATGAAAAAGGAACCCGACGGACCACACACAATGCTCTCCTGATCATGGCTAAGGCAAGATGAGAGTTTTATGACCACCTAATCCAAATTCTAAGGATGAAGGGGGTATACTCAACCCTGCAAATCCTAATGGAGATGAACCTCGCACCTAGGTGGTATAGTACCTGCAATCTCCCGCAACCATGAGTCACGCAAGCATACATATATATACATATTCCATGAAGGTGTTAGCTTGAGATTTATAACTAGAATTAGGGAACAATTACATTTACACAAGCATCGAAGCAAAAGTACAATAATTGGTATGCACAAATATTTATATTATCTAATCTACAACATTACATCACGGTTAATCAATCATTCAAGAATGCCACATAGGAAGTCAACCAAGGTCAAACGGGTTTTACAAGGCCAACTAGGGTAGGGGCATTACATTCTCCCCCCCAAGGCTCCGACTTACTCCTGGAAGTCGCAAGGCTAAGCGGAAATCATACAACACGTATTTGCCCTGAAACTCCATTAACAATTATCAATTTGTACAAATAAATATTTTGTCAACAATTTAAAACATGATTTATAAATCCTCTACGAATGTCATTATCCATTAACAAAATGCATCTAAAATCATACACTTCTTAAAATATTCTAGAATTTACACACAATCATAATAGAGAAATGAGGATTTTTCCTTCCTTTCATTACACTAGATTAAAGCAATTAAAAGATATAGACAACAATTACCATACTCATCTATCAAACATGACAAGAAAACATGCCATCAAGATCGAATTCTTTCACCCATACCTCTTTTAGAAAAACTTTATCCCATAGAACTAGCTTCAAATAACAATTTCTACAACCAAGTTAACATTTCAATAAATAGGAGCAACGTAAATAACTCAATTGTTTACACTTTCCAAGCATATAAGAACTATTCCAATAACTATGTCCCATAACATAGTGACAAGTTAACACCATTTACTCCATGATTACACATAATAACCATCCACATAACTAGAATTGCACAACACAAAAGGCCACGTGTGAGCATGTCTAATGCTCGATCAAAGATAACATGCACGATCAACATCTCTATGCCTGATCTCAGAATAAATAACCTGATCATAAATATCCAACATCTCACTCACGGGCTAGATGGTGCTAGGGTACACCATAGTGGTGCTACCTTCCATACAAGACCCTCGTGAACATCCCTTGTTGTGTAAGGTGTTTAGCCTCCAAGAGATAGTCACCACTCATAGGTAGGTAGTGGATCCTAGCTATCTCACAACCTCACATACCTCCATCCTCAAGGTTCCCTACGTCAACTTCCTCGTATACACTCATCCAAGATCGTCTCCTACATTTTTGGAGAGGAATTCACATTGCAACACAAGACAAGCATACAAAAACAATAAGGATAAACTAGTTTAGCCACCAAAGTATAGAAGTATAAAGATAATAATCATCAATTCCAATAGTAAGGCAAGAAAATAATTCTATAATTGCAACATCAAATCAATTAAGAGCAAGATTGCAAGATCGTAGCTAAACCTTCAAGGTCAAAACAAAATAAATTGTTGGCCCACAAGGAAATAGATAAATAAATAAATAATAAATGAAGATCATAAGTGCACATTACATCACTACGTGACTAGCAGCTAGCCACCAACAAGGAAGGAAGGAACAATCGTCTAGCTATCACAGTAGCTCATCATGTGGTGTGGCCAAGTCACACATCCGCATGGCATGTCAGTGTGCACCTCGACATCACCTGGCATCATGTCGTCACATGGCATGGCTCTACCCTATACCTATCGGTAGGTCGCATGGCAATGTCTACTACATCCTGTATCGTGTCTCAGCACGACATGGAAATACTCCAAGTGAAAAGGGCATGCAATGGACGTATCCCACATGGCATTGTACCTCATAGATAAGGCACGCACAGGTCACACTCCACATAGTGACATACCTCTCAGGATACTCGCTGTAAGCCAAAGGTATACATGGCTAAGGTCTACCCACAAGTCTACCAACACTAGTCAATTGGTAGCTCATGTGAAAAATAACACGCCTCTCATGAAGAAAAGGCAAAAGATGCTCCAATAAAATCCATCATTATGCTTAAGAACTGTCATCTATTTGTTCAAAATAAAGGATAGGAATTAGGTTGGCACACATGAACCTCATAAATTGGTTCATCACAAGGGAAAGTATTGAGTACACCTATAATATAGTTTCATTATATAACTATATTTCTCCTCGAGATAGGGAAGCTAAAGTCACTTCACATTGACATTACTCATACGCTGTTCATACTATTCAAGGAATGGTGACTTCTAATACTACCCCTTCACATACTGACTTATCAACAACCCGTGGGTTGGCACTCAGTAGGGGAACAAATATGCAACATCACATAAATAGGTATGGTTTCCCATACTCATAAGCAAACATATTCCCCATGGTTGATTACTTCACCATCCCATGGGCACACATAGCACATACGAGTTTCTTACAACACACAAAGAATATCACCATTACTGGTTTAGTCACATTTACAGGGAGTACTTTACAATACACTAACATCTACTTAAGGGAAGTTTTAATTATGCTTTTCACATGAATCACTAAATAAAGTTTACTCTAGATACACGTACTGAAATTCTTGACAATTCAAATTTATACAAGGAAATAATGTCATTCCAATATCCTTCTCAAATTCCACTAAGCATTTTTATTCACATTACTAACTATGCAATTTTCCTTTCCAAGGCGAAAAACTTTCCTCTTTCAATTAGAAGCCAAAAGCAAACATACAATTTCATATGCGTTATAAAAATTCTTCTTAAATCACTGCATTCTTAATAGTATTTCAAAAACAACAAACCTTATAATTTAGGCAAGAGGAGGAAGAGAGTTGGAAAATCAACTATTTCCTACGATTACACAAGATCAACAAGATCACACTATATGCTCAGATATAAGTCTATCATTTTAGTTGCATGGTTTTCATTTCGCTATTTTTTTTTAGGAGGGTGCCAAAGTAACCTAACATGACATTTCTAATTATTATTATTGCAATATAATGTTCTAGTTTTTTTTTTGTTTTTTTTTTCCGAACCAGAATTCAAGAAAACAATTCTTCGGTAATACAGGTCCTTTTGAGAACACTCATTATTCATAATACAATACAATAATACATCAAACCTAACATTGAAAAATTCAAAATACGACAAGAAGGTAAATGAGGAGCTATCTACTAAATATTACACACTAATGCATACAAATTAACAAGTCTTTCATTTGCTCTTTCTAAACACAATAAGAATTATCTATATCCAAAGGCATGTTAAATGGAGCATTGTTAAAATAAGTCATAAAGCAAACTAGTTTGAAGAAGAACATAAAACAATCTTTCAAGGAACACATTAATACACTCTTGAAGCTACTATAACATGTTCTCTTTTCGTACTCCTTTCACAACAAGCAATTTTCACAAAACCAACTATGCACATATTAATGCACCTTACTTAAGATGGAATTTAATTATATTACTCCTACAAAGCACATGGAGAATCCTTAATTTAAACATACAATTTTCTTTCAATAACCAATATTAACTTTCAAACCAAACCCCTTTCACAATCTAAAACACATAGGCGTTATAAGGCTCACACAAGGGTTCAAGGAGTCACAACCTTTCTTTTGCAAAAAGAAAACTCACATTTAAGGGATAGTTACACATATAACAAGCATTTTAAATTTCTAGAGAGAGAGAGAGGAGGAAGGGTGATAATCATTCATTTTACTACATAGTAAGCATTTAATATTTGTCATACTAGTCCTTCAAGTGGACAACACTAAGATATATCATAACCATAACAAGCACATTTTGTACTTTTAGATTCAAGACAATACCAACCAACCTAGATGGATTAGTCAAAAGAGTAAAACAAATCAAGAATGAAGGTACATATGACTCTCTTTCAAAATAAGAGAAATCGTAGACCAAGACATTAATAAGTAAACAAGACACATACAATCACTCCAAAGCACCCACATCAAGAAGGTGAGAACAGGGTGTGAACACACGTGTTACACACAAGTTAAGGTCTACTCAATCACATGCACACGACAAGCATACAACATAAGGCAAAAACACCTCACACTAACTAAGGCACAAGCAAAACCAAAGATCCCAGTGTTGCAACATGGGCTTTGATACCAAATGTAATGCCCCGCCAGGAAACCCTGAAGGGTGTAAGCTAAAACACTCAAATGGAGTGTAAATATTTTTTTTCTTATAATAATAATAAGAGTGTTAATATTAAGTCACAACATTAAGATACTTTGGAGTTATCTAACACTTGGATAACACAGCGGAAGGCTAAACGAACCTAAGGAGTTTCCCAACATCATTACGTAACTAACATCTAACTCAACTCTCGACATTTTGATCCAATTAAGCCAGTTATCTTAATAACATGTTATTACTTAAAACACGGGTATGATTTGTTTAGTAAATTAAAATTATAAATAATAGGACGCATTCATCCATTGAGGTTGGAGATGGAGGGTATTTACCCATTGAAGTTAACACCTAGATAACATAAAAATTCATCCATTAAGGTTGATATATATAGGAATCTAGAGGAGATCGTCCCATTTTTGTTAAAATATGGTTATTAAGGTGTAGTTCATATATTTAGGTTTAAAAGTAAACAACCAAATGAGATCATCCTTTATAGTTAAAAACATGGCTAATAAGATGAGATTCTTTCATTTGGGATTAAAATGTAAACAACATATTGAAGTTCCTTCATTATGGTTTAAACATAACCAACTAATAAATCGTAGTTCATTTATAGAGGATATAATGTAAATAGCCAAATGAGGATCATCCATTGTAGTTAAAAATATTGCTAAGAGATGAAGTTCATTTATTAAGGTGGAAATGTAATATAACCATATGATTTCTTCCATTATAGTTAAATTATAACTAATAAGGTGAAGATCTTTTATTAAGGATAAATTGTAAATAACATAATGAAGATTATCCATTAGGGTTAAAATATAACTAACTCGAAGAGTTCACCCATTATAGCTAAGATAAAGTTAATACGATGTAGTTCATTTATTAAGATTGAAATATAAATAACTAAATGAGTTTCCCTTTTTTTGTGTGTTCAATTATAGCTATTATGATGAGTTTCATTTATTAAGGTTATAATGTGGATAACCAATTTAAGTTCATCCAATTATAGTTAGAATGAAACTAATTTGGTGAGGATTATCTATTTAGAATGAAACATAAGTAACTAAATGAATTCATCCGATTTAGTGAAGTAAAGCTAATATGACAATGTTCATTTATTGATATAAAGAGATAAGTAACTAAGTGATGTCCATCCATTAGATTTACAATTCAGGTATTATGACAAGCTAATCCAATAATTGTTATCCATTCATTACATTCAAATTACAATCTTTATGACAAGTTAATCCAATAATTGTAACCTAGTGAGTTTCTTTCCAAGCCTACTCCTTTTCATTAACATTAACAAATTACTTTCCATAATCATATTTACAATCTTTTATGACCCTAATTACTACAATTAACAAGATGACTCCATTTATGCATTCATGAAATAACTTCATTAAATCCCCATTAATCACTTACGAAATGCAACCATACATGCTAGCTCTAAGTATATAACATGAGAGACCAAAACATCACATAACACTAATATGATCTCGGAGTTCACCCATAGAGGGCTACATCTCCGGGTCTGCTCAACTGCAAGACCCCTCTAGTAATAAAATTAGTTTAAGGTTACATAATTTTCATGTCATATACATTTATACCTTTTAGGCGAACACAACCACTTTACAACAACCACCTCGGTCAATAATTACATAATGATCCCTTTTTGAAGCGGATCCAACTATACACATCAAAAGAAAATACAAGGATTTCTTGACTGTCGGTACCCTAACTAGGGACTTGACCCACTATGGCCAACCAAAGACCCACCAGACGATAGGGTCCTAACAAGCATACCAAGTCTTACCATTACATAACCAAAAGCGAATATAGAAATTTAAATCTGCATAGGCATTAACCGGTAGTGGCATTCGTTTACCATATTGATTTAACTATTAAAGTTGATCAAGTTTATGGATTTTCTAAATTAATTTTTATTTATAATCCACATTAATCCACAATTAATACTTAATCTATGTTAATAATATATATTATCCAGAGTTTGGTACAATCAATACCTATTTAATAACATGTATTAAAGTATGGATTCCTAAATACCGATTATCTAAAATCCAAATATTATTAAACAAATTGGCATTAGATAATATATATAAAAACAAAACTTGCATTTAAATAATTAAATTTCATCCAACTCACTTATTAATATATATATTTTTTTTAACAATAAAAAAAATATATAAAAAAAAATTACTAAATTTTAAATAGAGAGGGGGGGGTACCCACGTGGGCCCCCTTGGTAGCCCACGCTACCATTTGGTAGCCGAAGGGTTTCCTAGTGGGGCATTACATTTGGTATCAGATCCAAGTTTTCCTGAATGTAAGCATCACTCGTCAAAACTGGTTATTTAATCCTTAGATAATCATTATTGACATGTTGGTTTAGAAACCATACTCTAGTCCCCTTTCTAGGAGCACAAAATTTACCTTTTTACAAAGAAGAACAAAAAACATTAAATATTAAATAAGGAAATGGGAAAACATCTCCCAACAAATTAAAGTTCCCTTAAATACAATTTAAGAAAACTTCACCATTCGATTTATTCAATAGCATATATATAAATCCCAGAATTTACCATCTTAAAAAAATAAAAAAATAACAACATTACCACAATTGATAATTCAATGGAAATAATTGCTATAATGGTACCAATGATTAATATATAATTAATAATTTATGCTAATTAGATATTATCCGAATTAACATATATTTTAATATATATTAATCTTTTTTATTAATTAATACTGGCTAGTTATATAGCTCTCAACCAAACTTTAATAATAACAAAATATATTACTTTTAATATATTTATATTATATTTTTTTGTTTTCTCTTTACATACAAGAAAATCATATATAAATTTTATTAAAAAAAAACAAATTAACTAAATGAGGGTGGCTTTGCCCTAGCCACTGGGCTTGTGGCCACCACGATGGACGTAGGCCCTCGGCCTCCACACACAATGGAGCCAGGGGTTGTTGCGGCCGCCATGGGGGTTGCAGCCCCTTCGGCCTCCACTCTGTGGAGTTGGGGGTTGCTGTGGCCGCCATGGGCATCACAGCCCCTTTGGCCTCCACTCTGTGGAGCCGGGGGTTGTTGCAGCCACCATGGGCGTCGTAGCCCCTTCGAAAGCCACTTTGTGGAGCCAAGTGGTTGCGGGGAGGGGCAGGTTGAGCTTCGGCTCCCCCCCCCCCCCACCCCGAAACCCCCAAATTTCCTGTTTGTTTAAAAATGATTTTTATTTTATTTTTCATTTCCCAGTATTTTTTTTTATTTAAAAATCATGAAGCATTCCCAACTTAATAAAATAAAACATCAAATTCTTATTTAAAACCACCACCCAAAATACAACTAGAATAATATCCAAAGAAACAAATCCCATTCATTCACAATCACATATATTTCCTAGATTTTTTTATCAAACAACATTATGGGAAATTATTTTCTCAGCTAGTTTAAAACATAGAATCCATTAAGACCATTTTTTTTTTTGACCCAAGAACAACCCATATTTCCAAAACTAAAATCTATAGTTTAACAACAATCATGGAGATTTGGAGTAAGAAATCTTCAAGATCAAAATCCAGAGATATTCCCAAAATTGCAAAAAAAAATAACCAGAGGTGCATTTGACTCCTACCTCCTTCGCACTCCGGGCAAGAATCTTGAAGACGACCTCATACTCCCATTCCAAGAAATCTCCATTTTCCTTTTTCTTTCAAAAACCCCAACCAAAAATATTTTTTTCTTTTCCAAAAATTTTCCATCCCCAAAATATTTTTTCAACCTGGGTTAAATGGGATCCAATTTTGACCTAATTTCTAATTTCAAAATTTTGGCACTTTCTAAAATAAAAAGAAATAATAATTGTTTTCAACGATTAAATTAATTTAACTTGATTTTCTAATAAAAATGCTTTTCTCTTATTTAATTTTAATTTCTCAATATTAATTAAGCCAACATTTATATTTCAAAATATTGACAAGCGTAAAATATTTAAATTAAATAAATTTCCAAAATCAATCTTTCACACTATATCAAATTTACTTATAAATTAAACTTGCTTTCCTAATAAAAACAATGATTTTCTTAAATAAGTAAAACTAACCTTTCTTTTCCAAAAGGCAAAAGGGGTTAATTTAATTATATGTCAAATAACTTTAAATATTTCCTTTTTTAAAATGCATAAACTAATTAAATTCATTATTTTAAAATTAATCATTAAATTAAATTCGCTACAATATAAATAAAGCGATCTCTTAAATTAACGATTAATCATATAAAAGAAACCTATCTATTCTAATTTTCTCAATTACTAATGTGTAAATCAACACATTAAATTGAATTAAATAATTAGGATAAAATACTCCATTTACCCCACGCAAGGCACGCAAACCAAGAAATTCCACCAATCACATGACACGCAACACAAGGAAAAAGGAACCCGACGGACCACACACGATGCTCCACTAATCATGGCTAAGGCAAGACAAGAGTTTTATGACCACCTAATCCAAATTCTAAGGATGAAGGGGGTATACTCAACCTTGCGAATCCTGATGGAGATGAACCTCGCACCTAGGCGGTATAGTACCTGCAATCTCCTACAACCATGAGTCATGCAAGCATACATATATATATACATATTCCATGAAGGCGTTAGCTTGAGATTTATAACTAGAATTAGGGAACAATTACATTTACACAAGCATCGATGCACAAGTACAATAATAGATATGCACAATTATATATATTATCTAATCTACAACATTACATCACGGTTAATCAATCATTCAAGAATGCCACATAGGAGGTCAACCAAGGTCAAACATGTTTTACAAGGCCAACTCGGGAAGGGGCATTACACATCTGAACTGTATTGAAAAATATATCTAGGAGGTTATAAAGAATGAATATACTGCTCCTACTACTAGTCAACCTAATCCACCAAATCTGGCTAAAGATGAAGAAAATGATTGGAAGGAAAGAGAAGCACTTTTGAGTACATTATTAGATCAACAAATCATGGGACTATCAGATAGGTCTACTGCTAAAGCTATTTGGGATCATTTGGAAACACTAAATGAAGGAGATTCCACAGTCAAAATTGCAAAACTCGAAAGCTTCCGGGTCAGGTATGAAAATCTAAAAATGGAAGAAGATGAAAGAATTTTTGCTTTTATGGAAAGAATAAATGAAATTGTTTTGGGTATTAAATGTTGTGGAGGAACCTTGAGTGAAGATGAAATTATTTCAAAAGTTTTAAGACGATTGCCATCGACATATAAGATGAAATTTACTCTATAAATGAACTAAGAACATTGCCTAAAACATCAGTAACTAGGGATATATTTGATTGGAAAACTTTCAACATTTGAAATTATAGAATTTGGTCCTATTGTCACTATAAAAACTGACTTGGCTTTTAAAGCAGCAACATCATCTGCATAATCATTTGACAAGTCTAATTGGAAAGTCTTTTATGCAAGAGAACTTGAAGAAAGGAGGAAAGAAAATGAAGAACTTGAAGAACATGAAGCACTATTTGCAAGAAAAATGCCTAAAGGTCCAATTGGAAGTAAGTATGAAGGGAAAGCAAGCTTTAAATGTTTCAACTGTAATAAGATTGGTCATATGGCCTCAAGATGCCCTGATAGACATGCTAGGTTAAGAGAAGAAGCTAGAAGGACATACAAGCCTAACCCTGAATATCAGAGATATAGATTCAAGAAGAATAAGGACAACTCTTGTTATGTTGCTGATGAAGGAGTGATTGATGATTCTGATGAGGATCCAACAAACAATGGATGGGTTTTTGTGGTTATAATGGAAGATCAATCGGCACCTACTGTTCAACCAGTAGAGCAAGCCTTGGTAGCTAAAGTTGAAGTAAAGAATGAATGGCTCATTGATTCAGGATGCTCACATCATATGATTGGTGATAAGAGTAAATTCCTAACTTTTCAGGAATACAATGGAGGTCTAGTAAGATTTGGAGATGATAAAGTTTGTTTGATCAAAGGTAAAGGGACAATATATCTTGATGGAAAGCATAATACTAACAATGTTTACTATGTTGAAGGTTTAAAACATAACCTTTTGAGTGTTCATCAATTAGTTGAAAAAGGATTTCAGTTATAGTTCAAAAATGGTAAATGAAAAATTATGAATAGAACTGGTTTGGAAATTGCAACCGATAATCAAACTAGAGGTAACATCTTTCATTTGAATAACAATGAAAAAGCATGCTTGATTGCTCATATTGATGAAAGTTGGCTATGGCATAAGAGACTCTGTCATGTAAATTTTGATTGCATGGTGAAGATCAGTACTACTAAGGCAGTTAGAGATCTACCTAAGATTGTTAAACCTCACAATCCAGTATGTAAGGAATGCCAATTTGGAAAACAAGTTAGAGCTACTTTCAAAAGTATTCCAGAAAAATCCAATAATGCTCTTGACTTAATTCATACTGATTTATGTGGTCTAGCTATAACTAAAAGTTTACAAGGAGATAGATATTTTATGCTTATCATTGATGACTATTCTAGAATGTATTGGGTTACTTTTCTTAGAGAAAAATTAGAAGCACTTGGGAAGTTCAAACTGTTCAAAGCAATGGTAGAAAATGAAACCGGCAAGAAAATCAAATGTCTAAGATCAAATCAAGGAGGCTAATTTACATCTAAGGACTTTAATTCATTCTTTGAAGTGAATGGAATCAGAAGACAACTATCAGCACCCTAGACACCATAGCAAAATGGAGTTGTAGAAAGGAAAAATAGAACTGTCTTGGATGTAGCCAAAAGTATGTTATTAGAAGCAAATCTACCACATGTATATTGGAGAGAAGCAGTAAGTACAATAGTCTATACATTCAACAAATTTCACATCAAAGGTGAAATCGGTAAGACACCTCATGAACTATGGTTTGGTATTACTCCTACACTTAAGTATTTTAGAATATTTGGAAGTAAATGCTATATGAGAAGAGATGAGTATATGGGAAAATTTGATCCTAGAAGTGATGAAGGAATACTTCTTGGTTATTCATCTAAGAGAAAGGCATATGGAGGCTTTAACAAAAGACTGCAGAAAATTGTTGACAGTATGAATGTAAAGATTGATGAACAATTCAGAGAAACTTCAAGGTATACAAACTCTGAACTGGTAACAGAAATACTGACAAATGAATCTGTACAAAATCCACTGATACAAAATCAAGATCCAGGTACACCGGTATCATCTAAAAATTCCACTGTGATTGAGGAACAACAATAAACAAAGACACCTTGGTACGTAAGACTGAATCACTTTGAAGATCAGATAATTGGAAACATGCATAAAGGAGTTATGACAAGAGGAAGATTGGCAAATGAAGAGGTATGTCTTATTTCTCAAATTGAACCATCATCTGTTAATGAGGCATGTGAAGATACACACTAGATTAAAGCGATGGAAGAAGAATTAGAATAATTTGAGAAGAATAACACTTGGACATTAGTTCCCCGGCCTAAAGACAAAAATGTAATTGGAACAAAATGGGTATTGAAAAACAAACTTAATGAAGATGGTAAGGTTATCAGAAATAAAGTAAGACGAGTGTGTAAGGGATATTCTCAGAAAGAAGGAATTGATTATAATGAAACCTTTGCACCGGTAGCTAGAATAGAGGCAGTCAGATTATTCTTGGCTTTTGTAGCACACAAGAACTATAAAGTATATCAAATGGATATTAAATATTCATTTCTGAATGGAGATCTTGAAGAGGAAGTCTACATTGAACAACCTGATGGATTTTCTTTGATAGAAAACAAAGATATCGTTTGCAGGTTAAGGAAAGCCTTATATGGATTGAAGCAAACTCCAAGAGCTTGGTATGCAAGGTTAGATAAGTATCTTTTGAAGATTGGTTTTTCTAAAGGTATTGCAGACAACAATTTATATTATAAGGTGACTAATGATGAAAACTTGGTTTAGAAGTTTTTGTTGATGATATAATCTTTGGAGGTGAAAATGGATTATGTGAAGACTTTTCTATTGAAATGTAGCAAGAATTTGACATGTCTATGATTGGAGAAATAAAATTCTTTTCAGGATTGCAGATCTCACAAATTGAAAAAGGTATATTCCTGAGTCAATCTAAGTACTTGAAGGAATTACTAAAGAAATTTGGAATGGAAAACTCTAAACTGGTAAGCACACCTATGACTACAAATGACAAATTATCACTAAGAGATGAATCTACACCTGTTAATCCAACTAGGTATAAATCTATGATAGGAGGTTTACTAGATTTGATACAAACAAGACCTGATATCATCAATGTAGTATGTATTGTTTCAAGATTTTAGAGTAATCCTAGAGAAAATCATGAATCAACAGTAAAAAGGATTTTCCGGTACTTACAAGGCACTACAAATCTAGGATTATTGTATCCTAGAGATGAAAACTTTGAATTATATGCATACATAGATGCAAATTGGTTAGGAGATGTGGATGATAGGAAGAGCACCATAGGTGGAGCCTTTTTTCTTGGAAACAGACTAATTTATTGGTTAAGCAAGAAACAAAGTTCTACATCTTTATCAACAGCTGAATCAGAATATATTGCAACAGCAACAAACTATACACAGGTATTATGGCTCAAACAAATGTTTAAGGACATAAAGGTAAAATGCAAGGAACCTATAACTTCTATTGTGATAATACTACAGCAATTGATATATCTAAGAACCCGGTATTACACTCTAAAACCAAGCATGTTTCTATAAAACTGAATTTTCTGAGGGAGAAAGTTGAAGCAAAAGAGATAAAACTAATTTATGTGAATACAAAAGAGCAGATTGCAGATATTTTTACTAAACCTCTGCCTAAGGCAACTTTTGAATATCTCAGAGATCAGCTTGGGGTTATACCCCCACCAGTAGAGACTTAGGAAGTTGATGATTGTCATCAAACGACATGAGTAACAAAAGAAAATCTTTTACTCCACTCTTTGATGAGGAAGCTACTTCTCAAGGGGAGTAGTTGGTATTTTGTAAATGTTCTTACTTTGGCATTTGGTGTCAAAGGGGGAGAGATTGGTATGGAAAAACACAAGAAAAACACAATGAAGACATATGTTACTCTCAGGGGGAGAGACTGTTATTTTAAGGAGAGACTATTCATATCTGAATTCTGGTTATAATTTCTTTTTGGGAAATTATTGGTTTTTGGTATTTGGCATTTCTGTTTTGGCACTTTGATGGTTTTTCCATCTTGTGTTGCCATCAATGCCAAAGGGGAAATTGTTGGTATTTTGGTATGGTTTTCTCGTTGATGTCAACACCTACTAAACACTATCAACTCTGGCATTTTGGAGAATAAACAACATTCATGGGCAAGCACACAGTCAATGATATCTGGTACACTGGGAGGATATAATGTTCACTAGCACTTGGAATAGAATGGAAAATACATGATTATGTTGAAGACATCTTTTTGAAACCTTGTCTTAAAGATTGGTTTATTGGAATAATTATATTTGCATATTTGCTACTACCGGCAAATAGGTCCAGGGTATACACCGACGGGTTTCTCTTTTCCAAATCAGCATGGCACGCTTTGGAGATGATTAATTATTGTTGTAAATGCAATAAGCCGACATGTTTAATCGGTTATTGCATCGGATATTGTTTTGTTTGTAAAAATTTTTATTGTAATATCTTGTAGAGCCGACCTACTAAAATTGGTCTTAGGTTATGGTATAAATGTAAGATCTTAATTGTAAGATCAGATGTGGAATGCAAAAAGGAATTGTAAGAAGGTATATGCAAGATTAAGCAGAGCTATATAGGAAGACATCATTTGAAGATTGAAGGAGGGTTTTGTGAAGACAATTAGAACTATACTGGTACTGAATCCAACATAGAAAGATGCTAAATTAAGCAGTACATTCTTATTGGATTTAACCATCCAATTATACTTAGTCTGACTCCCATTGAGCAGTGAGCTCTAGGCGCTTGACCTTTTTGCATGTGCAGACCCCATTTGTGTACACTTACTATCTGCAGTAGTATCATCTGATTGTGGGTAAGGTTTCCCACCATGGTTTTTCCCCTTAAAGGGTTTCCACGTACAAGTTTTGGTGTTATGTGTTGTGGATGACTTTGTTCCTTTTGTTTCATGCATTAGAATCTTACTGGTATTACAATTAACTGTTAAAACTCTCTACTGGCGTATTAGACTGGCTTACCGGTATTAGGCATTAAATTGGTTAAGTTGTTTTTGTCTTGAATTTATCAGACGACGAATTCACCCACCCCCTCTCAGTTTTCTCTGGGACCTAACAATTGGTATCAGAGCCTAGTCCTCTTTTTGCAGAAGTTTAATAGCTTGACGATATCCAATGTCTAGCAACTATTTCAGGAAGGACAGTCCTAAACTTGATGGAACCAACTATGGGATATGGAAGATCGGGATGGAAACATATCTAAACTATATTGGAAAAGATATTTGGGAGCTTACAAAGAATGAATATACTACTCCTACTACTAGTCAGCCTAATCCACCAAATCTGGCTAAAGATGAAGAAAATGATTGCAAGGCAAGAGAAGCACTTTTGAGCACATTATCAGATCAACAAATCATGGGACTATCAGATAGGTCTATTGCTAAATCTATTTGGGATCATTTGGAAACACTAAATGAAGGATATTCCATTGTCAAAATTGCAAAACTTGAAAGCTTTCGGGTCAGGTATGAAAATCTAAAAATGGAAGAAGATGAAATACTTTCTTTTTTTATGGAAAGAATAAATGAAATTATCTTGGGTATTAAATATTCTGGAGGAACCTTGAGTGAAAATGAAATTGTTTCAAAAGTTTTAAGAGGATTGCCACCAGCATATAAGATGAAAGTTACTATTATAAATGAACTAAGAACAATGCGTAACACATCAGTAACTAGGGATATATTGATTGGAAAACTTTCAACATTTGAAATTATAGAATTTGGTCCTATTGTCACTATAAAAACTGACTTGGCTTTTAAAGCAGCAACATCATCTGCATAATCATTTGACAAGTCTAATTGGAAAGTCTTTTATGCAAGAGAACTTGAAGAAAGGAGGAGAGAAAATGAAGAACTTGAAGAACATGAAGCACTATTTGCAAGAAAAATGCCTAAAGGTCCAATTAGAAGTAAGTATGAAGGTAAAGCAAGCTTTAAATGTTTCAATTGTAATAAGATTGGTCATATGGCCTAAGATGCCCTGATAGACATGCTAGGTTAAGAGAAGAAGCTAGAAGGACATACAAGCCTAACCCTGAATATCAGAGATATAGATTCAAGAAGAATAAGGACAAATCTTGTTATGTTGCTGATGAAGGAGTGACTGATGATTCTGATGAGGATCCAGAAGACAATGGATGGGTTTTTGTGGTTATAACGGAAGATCAACCGACACCTACTGTTGAACTGGTAAAGTAGGCCTTGATAGCTAAAGATGAAGTAAAGAATGAATGAATCATTGATTTAGGATGCTCATATCATATGACTGGTGATAAGAGTAAATTCCTAACTTTTCAGGAATACAATGGAGGTCTAGTAAGATTTGGAGATGATAAAGCTTATTTGATCAAAGGTAAAGGGACAATATCTCTTGATGGCAAGCATAATACTGACAATGTTTACTATGTTGAAGGTTTAAAACATAATCTTTTGAGTGTTGATCAATTAGTTGAAAAACAATTTCAGTTACAGTTAAAAAATGGTAAATGCAAAATTATGAATAGAACTGGTTTGGAAATTGCAACCGATAATCAAACTAGAGGTAACATCTTTCATCTGAATAACAATGAAAAAGCATGCTTGATTGCTCATATTGATGAAAGTTGGCTATGGCATAAGAGACTCTGTCATGTAAATTTTGATTGCATGGTGAAGATCAGTATTACTAAGGCAGTTAGAGATCTACCTAAGATTGTTAAACCTCACAATCCAGTATGTAAGGAATACCAATTTGGAAAACAAGTTAGAGATACTTTCAAAAGTATTCTAGAAAAATCCAATAATGCTCTTGACTTAATTCATACTGATTTATGTGGTCTAGCTATAACTAAAAGTTTACAAGGAGATAGATATTTTATGCTAATCATTGATGACTATTCTAGAATGTATTGGGTTACTTTTCTTAGAGAAAAATCAGAAGCACTTGGGAAGTTCAAACTGTTCAAAGCAATGGTAGAAAATGAAACCAGCAAGAAAATCAAATGTCTAAGATCAAATCAAGGAGGCTAATTTACATCTAAGGACTTTAATTCATTCTTTGAAGTGAATGGAATCAGAAGACAACTATCAGCACCCTAGACACCATAGCAAAATGGAGTTGTAGAAAGGAAAAATAGAACTGTCTTGGATGTAGCCAAAAGTATGTTATTAGAAGCAAATCTACCACATGTATATTGGAGAGAAGCAGTAAGTACAATAGTCTATACATTCAATAAATTTCACATCAAAGGTGAAATCGGTAAGACACCTCATGAACTATGGTTTGGTATTACTCCTACACTTAAGTATTTTAGAATATTTGGAAGTAAATGCTATATTAGAAGAGATTAGTATATTGGAAAATTTAATCCTAGAAGTGATGACGGAATATTTCTTGGTTATTCATCTAAGAGCAAGGCATATAGATGCTTTAACAAAAGATTGCAGAAAATTGTTGAGAGTACAAATGTAAAGATTGATGAACAATTCAGAGAAACTTCAAGGTGTTACTACTTATCAAATTGCCATTAGTTTAATATACAAAGTCATTCTATATACTCTAGTCGGTTACCACTACCGAAATATTTAGTCAGTATGTACAGTCTAGTTGGTTACAAAAGGAAAATAGTCACAAAGCCCAGTATAAACTGAGCTATCTACCATGTGTTATTTCATGTCTATCGAGCAGTAAAGATAATACACCGAGTTGATATACACTGAGTGAAACGTGCTACCAGATTCATTGAACCTAGACACACATATGAAAATGTGTTACAAGATCGAGGCACATATAACCATTATCGCATTGGAAATTGCACATATAGATTTTGTTTAATTTTGAGGTCATCTAACCAATGAAATATTTTGCATGGTTATTTATTCGAGAAATCATATTTGTAAGATCGAAGCAATGAATCAGATCACCGACATAAGAAATCTATTTATACAACATGAATTTAGGGTTAGAGATATATGTGAATGAGAGAAATGTGTGTGCATATGTGTATGAAGCAAGACTTATGTGATACATGAGAAATCACAGAGTATTATGACTGTTACAGAGACATAGAGGTCACCGAGAAGGTTATCAAAGAATAGTCAAAGAACAAAGTAAACAAAAGGGTTTACCAAGTTACTCTATGAGTTACTGAGGTATGTTATAGGCAAGGTAATCTTATTTTGAGCACATAGAATCTGCTACAGCATTTCAAATGTAAAGTTGCAGATATTTGTAAAATCTTATTGTAATATTTTGAAGTTGTAAGAGAAACCTTTAACAGGGTAAAAGACTCTAATCAAGTCTATAAATTGTAAATCCTCTAACCAGGTGCAACATTTATATAGTGTTGTAAAATCCTTTAGCAAGGTAGATCTAACAGATCTTGTTACTCCTAATAGGGTAAGCTATCAGAAATAGCTAAATATGTAGCTCTAACTGAGCACTCTTTATTATTGCAATAGTGAAGTTGTGGGTGCCATCCCCACTGCAATTTTTCTCTCTAACCAAGAGTTTCTGCATAACCAAAATATATGTGTTATGGAGTGAATCATGTATGATTGTTACTCATTTGTTTTAGATTTATGTTATGTTACAATAGTTTTTGGTTTATGCATAACAGTAAAGATATTGTTGATAAAAGGATTTGAAGTACTGATTCACCCCTCCCCTCTTAGTACATTAGCTTTCCATATTGGGCCTAACAATTTGTATCAGAGCTTGAATCTTGGAAAAGGGTTTAACTACCTAAAGAGAAAGATCTTATCAATGGAAGGCTACAAAGAATCTTGGAGGATTGTGAATCTACAAGAAGAATTGGATCATGCTAATCAAGTGATTGCAGACATGCAGAGGCAAATGCAAAAATCTCTGAAAGTGAGAAGAAGATTATTTGATGATTTGCAGGACTCTCAAGAGTTAGTGGAACAAATTGAGACATCATCTGAGAACAATATGTCTGAAGGGATTGAAGAAATGATTGGATAATTGAAAGAAAAGAACAAAGCACTGGCTGATCAACTAAGAGCAATGAAAAGAGAACATGAACATTTCAGTACACAGATGACTGAAAATCTTGATGCATTGAGGACAACTGAGGACAAAGTAAGAGATCTAGAAAGAGAAAAACAACAACTTGAAGCCTTTAGTATCTGATAAGGATGATGAAATCATAAGGTTGACTGGGATTCAACAAAATATGATAGATCAACTAGGTTATGCACATCATGAAGCAAATTTGAAAGATGATGAGAATCAAGCATTGAAACTTGAAGTATCAAGGTTGAGCAATGAGCTTGAAATATAGAAGAAATCCAAGGAAACACTGAAGAAGAGTTATGAAGCATCAAAGATGTTGGATGAGCAACTGAACACAAGATGACCCTACAAAGAAGGAGGACTCGGTTACAAAGGAAAAGACTCTACCGAGAAGGGAATCTGCACTACCAAGAAAGGAGAATCATCAAAACAAGCTGGAAAAAGGAATAACATCAAAAGGAAGAATCCTATTTGCTACTACTATGGAAATCAAGGTCATACTGCCAACATGTGTCAAACCAGAAAAGGTAAGCAACCGAATGCCACAAAGACCAATGGTTGTTGTTACAATTGCAATAAATATGGTCACACAACTAATCAATGTAGGACAAAGTCTATTAATAATTATCAGAAGGCAAAATTCAAAGGGTTTTGTAAAAACTGCAATAGATATGGACATAGTACCGAGAAGTGTTGGTTTAAGCAAAAGAACCACATGTGGTCTGCACACCAAGAAAATACTAGAGGTTACCAAACTCACACAGATCCTTACCAACAATATTCTACAGTACCATGGGATTACAATACAAGGATATGGTGTGAATGTTGTGGAAGATATGGACATATAAGTGCCAACTGTTTTATAAGGTTTGGAATGAATAACCGAAGATCATGGAGAAATCCTGGTATGGCATGTTTTCATTGTCACAAAGTTGGACACTTGGCTGGAGATTGCAAAGATCAACCTAGAGAAGACCCTGAGGAAATAAAAGAGAAATTAAAGATGATTTGGAGAAAGAAGGAAATTGTGTCAATTAAAGAAAGAACCTTACCTACCGAGTTAGGTGCTCCCACTCCAAATTAATCAGTAAAGGTATGAAGGGACTGCATTCTCACAAGGTTAAATCTTAAATAGTTCCTATTTTAGTATGTACTGAATTCAAAATCTACATAGTAAGATGTAGTAGTAAGTTTGAAATTCTATCAAAGTCTTTTGGAGCACTTTACAGGAAATCTATCAAGTCAGTGAATTTAGGAAGCCTGTCAAGTCAGTATATGAAGGAAATTTGGTTACTCAGTTAAAAGCACAAAAAGGGAAAGAAAGTTAAGTGAACCGAGTGCATTTAATGTCTTTGACCTAACTTGCACGGAACCCGATAAGGTATTTTTGAGTACTTAAAGGTTTTTCACGGTCATTTTCATTCACCAAGTTTTCGAGAAGTAGAGTAGAGCAAACCAAGGCAATCAAAACATCTTCAAAGCAAAATCTAAGGTATTTACATTGAATCTCATCGCATTGCTAAGCTAGTTTACCAAACTCATTAAGTTGTTATTATCTGCTGAGTGTGAAGCGTCTACCATTTGTTAAGTTCTCAAACCCTAAGGTTCCTGTGTCAATTTTTATCTGAAATCAAAATGGCACCTAAGATCCAAGACCCCATTGTTGTCAAGAATGTAGAGAAGCTCTCACTAAAATACTCTTTGACTCCCAAAATTGCATCTGAACCGGATGACAAAACTACCTTTTCACTCATCCCAGATCGAGTCTTGTTAGTTGAGGATGTGAGATTCTTCACAAAATGCCATGTTGAAGAACTTGGTCATGTTGAGATCAAAGATGCATATGATGAATTGTGCACAGATGGTAAAATGGATAGCAAGTATGAGCATATCAAAATCAAGGGATTGACTGAAGCCCTAACCTATCCCCGTGTGTTCAAACCCTAGGGGTCAAGTTTGTACTAAGTCGAGTGCATGATGATTTCATGTCGCTACAAGAGAAACCATTTAAGATCACTAAAGAAATCATTCATCTGATCACCGGTTATCCTATCTATGATCATGCCCGAACACAGAAAATGATATCACAGAAGGAATTGATCAGTTTGACTGGAGTAGAATCTTATTGCAGTGGTCTGAAGTTGAACAATGTCACTAATCCTGAACTCAAATTTGCCATTAGAGTAATTAGTTACTATTTCTTCCAATCGGTAAGGGAAAACAGTGTACCCTGTGCAGCAGTGGACTTAGCATACAAAATTGTTAAGAAAGGCATAAAAATTGACTTGTACGAAGTATTATTGAAGAACATATTTGAAAATATGAACACAATCAGGAAGTCAAAGAAGAACAACTTGACAAATACTCTAAAATTCGGATCACTACTTGTATGTATGTTTTTCTACTTTGAGAAGTTTTTTCCAACAGTCGGTAAAGTTGTTTGGGAACTACACTGACCAATCACCCATCAGATCAATGACTTCATCAAAAAGTTAGGTGATAACTTTAATGATATAATGGATGATTACTTCAGCAAGTTCCAAGAGAAAATGCATAACAGGTACCGGATTCCACCACAACTAGTAGAAAAATACAAAGATGAAATATGTTTTGAGGTCGACACCGATTACTATTATGTGAATGCTGTGGAACCAAGGATTCAATCTTTGTCACCTATGGGTTACGAGATTGATTTTGATATCACACAACAGAAAATCGATGCATTTCTGACACTACCAAGGCATGCTACCGAGCTGAGGTATGGAACCTATGAAGAGGTGAAAGAAAAAGTAAAGATGAGGATTGTAGTACCCAAAGCTACAAGGAAGGCATCAAAGATGATTAAGGCATTAACTAAGAAATTCGGAGAAGAGTCTTCCTCCACACCTATCAAAGGCATTCTAGCCATCACCGAAGAGGAGACAGAAGCCCAAGAAGCAGCCATAACATTTAGCACCGAATTGCCTAAGGGAAAAGTGTTGAAGAGGAAGAAATAGGACACTTCAATGGCCCTACCGACCCCTCCAATAAAGAGACCTAACACAAGGGCATCTGTTGCATCACCGAGTAAGAAACAAAAGACTGTTTCCATTCCTAAGGTAACTAGAACTTACAAGAAATCTACTCGGAGACTCATTTTGCCAAAAGAGTCAAGTGATACCGAATCTGAAGATGCAAGTAAATTTCAGATTGTGAAAAGCAAGAAGGTAGATGTACATAGTGTAGAAATTTTTTGTAATAATCTAAAGGAATATGGTGGATTTGGTGGATTCAGATTTGTCAAATATGAATCCAGATCTACTGTTGAAAAGAGGCAACTTGAAGAAGCTGTCATTTGTACATTTCTAAAATCTCGAGTGGTCCCATTAGAAGTATGTAATTCTATTCCTAAGGAATTATATGCACATATTGAAACCAGATGGCAATATACCCTAGACTTGGAGAAACAAATCAGAGAAAGAAGTCTGGTGCATCTCTTTCCTGATATGTTAGTTGATGAAATAAAAGAACATCTGACAAACAGCCAAACACAATTTACAGTAAAATAAAAGGCCTTGAAATTGATGAATGGCCTGTATATAGAAGTGGAGAAGGAAAAAAAAGAGCAATGGAAGGACATCTTTCGAAGAAAGAATGCTCATGAACAATCTACAGTGGAAATAGTCGATGTCACCGACCAAGAGCCTGATGTCACCGAGCAAGACCCTGCTGACACCATTCAAATAGATGAAGATATCATGGATGTAGAGGCACCTGAACAAGAAATGATAGAAGGCAATGCTTATGCAAAACTTGTCTCTAGTGAATCTGTTTTGGAACAAGTTCAGCCTTACCCACCGGTCAGTCAACCTACTACAGCCAAAGCTCCTCAAGATACAGGTGAAGGCACCGAAGGTCAAAAATCTATAGCAGAAGGTACTTCACAAGAACAAACCTCTCAAGCACCTTCTAGCATAGAAAATGTTACAACTTAGACACCAAGCACTGAGACACTGAAGGACACTACCGAGGCTAAAGAAACTGACCAAAGTGTTGTCTCTACCAAGCAACCTACCGAGGGTCCTCAAGCCTCTCAAGCTATTGTAGTGGTTCACCCAGTGAAAGGTAAAGAAAAGAAGTTGAAAAAGCATAGTTTCAAAATTGATTTATCGAAACTGATAGGGTTGCCAAATGTAGACATCTCCAAATTGAAAGGGCAAGCACTCACTGAATTTGGTGAACTGTGCAAAGCAAAGGCGGAACAGGAGAAGCAACTGGCCATACAAAAGAAGAATAAAGTACTTCAGAAGGTAAAGACCTTACTATCAGATATGCTACCTTCAACTACAGTATCAACCGATGCAGCCATCCATATTCAATTGGATGAACTCCTAAATCAGATTGAGACATCTGGAGTAGATGCATCTGAATACTTGAGCAAACTAAAAGACAAGGAGCTAACTGCTAAAATGATAGAGGAAGTACAAAAATCCATTACTGTTGGCAAGGTAAAACTTGTCAAATTTATTGCTGAGTTGTCCCCTCAACTCAAGCACATTCTTTCATTATTTCAGAAACTCTGCACATTTTCCTTATTCCTTAAGGACAATAAGAATAAAATAGAAGCAATTGAGAAAGAGATCATTGATCTCTCAAATAAGTTGACCCCCAAGCCCAATTCAGTTCAGAATTTTTATACTAAGCTACAACTACTCATGGCTCAACAATTGGAACTGAGGAATGAAGAACACAAGATCAGGATGACATAATGACACTTCAAACATTATTCCTTCCTCATCTTTCATCCGTTCAAGAATAGCTAAACCAAGCCACTTACCTCTCTACTACACAAGAGGGAAGCACTTTAGATGGCTTAATTTCATTATTGGCTGATATCAATGCACATAATTATTTAATGGGCAATGTAAAGGATGCACTCTCTATCGCTCTCACTGAAGCCAAGACAAAGTACAAATCCATTTTTGATCAGTTGCCACCTCCAAATGGTAACTAAATTTTGTGTTTGTCAAAAAGGGGGAGTATATCATCAAAGTATATATAGCATCAAAGTACATAGGGGGAGTGTATAGTATTTAGAGTATCAAACAACCAGAGTGTAGTATACTTGGGGAGTATACTGAGCAGAATGAGCAAAATAAGCAGAGTATCTAAGAGTAGTGAACAAAGGAAAGAACAGTGATTACAAAGTATTGATCACCGAGCACAAATAATCAGAGTTTTGTACAGCATATTGATAAGGGGAGTATATTTGATTATACTATTTCATTGACTAATGTATATACTGTATGTTTAGTCAAATTTTGTAAAGTATACAGATTTTTGAGTAATGACTTTGAAAGTAGTTTTGTCAAACATCTCAACTAATGTCAAAAGGGGAGATTGTTACTACTTATCAAATTGCCATTAGTTTTATATGCAAAGTCATTCTATATACTCTAGTCGGTTACCACTACTGAAATATTTAGTCGGTATGCACAGTCTAGTCGGTTACAGAAGGAAAACAATCACAAAGCCCAGTATACATCGAGTTGTCTACCGAGTGTTATTTCATGTCTACCGAGTAGTAAAGATAATACACTGAGTTGTTATACACTGGGTGAAATGTGTTACCAGATTCATTGAACCTGGACACACATATGAAAACATGTTACAAGATCAAGGCACATAGAACCGTTATCGCATTGGAAATTGCACATATAGATTTTGTATAATTTTGGTCATCTAACCAATGAAATATTTTGCATGGTTATTTATTCAAGAAATCATGTTTGTAAGATCGAAGCAATGAATCGTATCACTGACATAAGAAATCTCTTTATACAACATGAATTTAGGGTTAGAGATATATGTGAATGAGAGAAATGTGTGTGCATATGTGTATGAAGCAAGACTTATGTGATACATGAGAAATCACAGAGTATTATGACTATTATAGAGACATAGAGGTCACCAAGAAGGTTATCAAAGAACAGTCAAAGAATAGAGTAAACAGAAGGGTTTACCGAGTTACTTTATGAGTTACCAAGGTATGCTATAAGCAAGGTTCTTATTTTGAGCACATAGAATCTGCTACAACATTTCAGATGTAAAGTTGCAGATATTTGTAAAATCTTATTGTAATATTTTGAAGTTGTAAGAGAAACCTTTAACAGGGTAAAAGACTCTAATCAAGTCTATAAATTGTAAATCCTCTAACCAAGTGCAGCATTTATATAGTTTTGTAAAATCCTTTAGCAAGGTAGATCTAACAGATCTTGTTACTCCTAACAGGGTAAGCTATCAAAAATAGCTAAATATGTAGCTCTAATCGAGCACTCTTTATTATTGCAGTAGTGAAGTTGTGGGTGCCATCCCCACCACAGTTTTTCTCTCTAACCAAGAGTTTCTATGTAACCAAAATATATGTGTTATGGAGTGAATCATGTATGATTGTTACTCATTTGTTTTAGCTTTATGTTATGTTACAACAGTTTTTGATTTATGCATAACAGTAAAGATATTGTTGATAAAAGGATTTGAAGTACCGATTCACCCCTCCCCTCTTAGTACATTAGCTTTCCATATTGGGCCTAACACAAGGTATACAAACTTTGAACCGATAACAGAAATACTGACAAATGAATCTATACAAAATCCACCAGTACGGAATGAAGATCCAGGTACACCAGTATCATCTGAAAAATTCCACTATGACTAAGCAATAGCAGCAAACAAAGACACCATGGTATGTAAGACTAAATCACTCAGAAGATCAGATAATTGGAAACAAGCATAAAGAAGTTACGACAAGAGGAAGATTGGCAAATGAAGAGTTATGTCTTATTTCTCAAATTGAACCATCATCTGTTAATGAGGCATGTGAAGATAAACACTAGATTAAAGCTATGGAAGAAGATGTCATGCCCAAAATTTAGGGCAAGAACGGGATAATTTTTTTTTTAAATATTAACTAAATAACGTTAAGTTCGCTAACACGACAAGCACTAACATGTTTTGTCATATCTATATTCGAGCTAACTCTGATACTAAATCTAGTAACAGAATTAATTTAAAATTTATTTGCGGAATACTAAAAGATTTAATTTTATTTTCTCATCAAACATAGTCGTTAGTTTTAATTAAATCAAACTCATTAAAAAAGAAGGTGTAGATAAAAATTAATCTCCAATGAATCCATATTGTCTAAAATACATTTTAAATCAATAATTTAAAATATTCGATTAAAGTGTCAAATTAATTTCTTAATGACATTTACTGATGAGAATATTTATCACCCCAAAGTCAAATTTTATTTTACAAGGAGTTAATTTCCCTATTTATTTAATTCAAGACTTTATAAATAGTTAATCTAAAAATAATTAATTTGATTTAGAAAACTCCTCAGTCTATCTAAATTGAAACAAAAAAATTAACTTTGTAATGATTTAATTAAAACCATTTCAATCTATTTATTTTAACTTAAATATTAACTTCTTAACAATTTAACTTAAAATCATTTCAACCTATATATATATATATTTATAACCACACAACAAATTAGTTAATCCAAAATTTGCCTTGTTTTCATATAATTTCAAACTCTATAGGTTTTTATACATAAATAATTTAAATATTAATTCTCCATATCTTTATAAATATTCCCATGTAAACCCTAAATTTAAATTATATTATAAAAATACCTCTTTAACACATTTTCTAAATGCCCCTTAAGCTTACTTATTTTCCCTCTTTACCCTAGCTCTAACCGAGCTAGGGTTTCTTTTTTTTGACCTTATTTTTACATAGGGCGGACATGGGCGACGGACGGATTGAGCAAGTTACAGGGAGGAGGTGAAGGAAGGGGTTCGGCATCGCCATAGCCTCCACTGTGCAGGGCACAGTGGGCTTGGCAGCCGGCCACTAGGCAGTACATAGTGGGCTCAGCCGCTGGCCACTGTGCAGTGCACAGTGGGCTCGGCCGTTAGCCACTGTACAGTGCACAGTGGGCTCAGTCGCCGGCCACTGTGCAATGCACAGTGGGCTTGGCCATCGGCCACTGTGCAGTGCACAGTGGGCTCGGTCGCCGACCACTGTGCAATGCACAGTGGGCTCAGCCTTGCGCAATGCACAGTGAGCTCGGCCTGGGCCGAAACCTCTGCTAAGGCATTCAAATTTTATTTTTTTTAAAGTTTCCTTTTTTTAAAAATATATATATATATATATATATGTATATATATATGTATTTATATATATGTATGTATATATTATTATTTATATGTATATTTATATACATTGATAAATGTATATATATTTTCCATGAATGAAATGCATAATGTTTTGGTCAGTTTACTTTGCAAATATAGGATTTAGATATGTATTAAATATATAAATATATATTTTAAAACCTTTAGATTAATTTAAATACTCAAATTTTATTTTTTTTATCACTGTTTATTATCATAGGCATAAATACGATATCGCTAAAGCCTGAGATAAGAAGAGAGTAAATAACTATAGATTTATTTCCTACAATTAAATAATGGCAGATTTAAATAAAATTTATACCGCACTATATTAATATTGTTCTCTTTTTTTTAAAACTAGATAGTCTATTTACCTTCAGATTTACTTCCTACACAATAATAATTAACAGAATTTATTGATCTTGAAACAACAACTACTGGATTATGATACTATTTAAATCAACTATCTTTTTGCTTTAGATTTCTATTTCTACAACTAGGTAAATTCCAGAAAACAATAAATTTAATAGCAACTTAATAAATCTAAAATTTATTAAACTAAAATTATGGGACTAGTAGAGAGAAAATACTTTAGATTTTATTCCTACAATTAATTATGAAGTTTCTATTTCTTGCAACTATTATTTTCTAGGATCCATAAACTTAGACCTTACAATTGGAAGAATAAACTGTAATACACACATTTAAAGCAACATGCATACAATCATTACATTCTTTTTTTTTTTTTTTTCATGGATTTATATCACAGGCATACAGGGATAAAATATTTTCAGTTGCTTTTCCATTTTTATTTTTTTTCAATATGCACAACAATCCTTAAAAATTCAAACATCAACACTTTAGAAAACTGTATCCAGATTTATTCATTTATGCTTTTGCAATATGACAACTAAACTATTACATTTATAGGAATTTCTTTAAAGGACACTGTAGGCCTTATACAAATAGGTCACTCAAATGAGGACATTCTAAATCAGAATTTTACATATTTTCCAGAAGGATTTTGCAACCAATAACATCATCAAACTTCCACTTGTCCTAATCCCTTTCCTTCAAACCTGCAAATAAGACCAAGGATATGACCATGGAGTGCTCACCTCCCAGCCTAGGCTAACTGGTAGCCACCTTTGAGCTCAGAGAACCAAGCCCTAGACAGGATACAAACATGCAAACCCATAGAAGACAAAATACATAGATTTCAAACACACTCCCAACTTGGCTACACTGCACCACACTTTGGTGATGACCTTTTTAAGGGTGGTAGTGGACCAATACCCTAAAGAGAACTGCAAGTATGGAAAACAAGTAGCCACCTCATGGCGCAATGAATACATCAAGAATTTCAACCCCTTATTCCTTATGCCCCCCCAAGGCATTCTAGCCTTATATCCCTCCTTATGACCCCCATTGCACAAACAGGCCATGCAGCAAGGGTCACACAAAAATCCCTTGTGATCGCTCTTGAAATGAGAGTCTCTCACTTGAGGGTTGTCATTGCTACCACCCACAAGTTCCTCATCTCTCCCAAGAGTAAGAGGTCTTGAGAAACTTCCAAAAAACATAGACACAAACATAATGCAAAATACCCAATGAAATTCTCAAAAAGGACATACAAGAAAACAGATTTCTTACACCAACATACTTTCAGACACATGCAAAGAAAGAGTCATTTTAAAGAAGAATGTGACCAACCTTAATCTGCCCAAAGGTAGGATAGTATTTGAGGAAGAGCTGCCCAATCCACGGATCTTCTTCTTCTACCCTTAGCCAAATTTTCTATTCAAATCTATTCTATTCTTTTCAAAAAAAATTCTCTTGTCTCCAAAACTGGAGAGTGGGTGATTACCCTCAAATTTTCAAATTCTTGCTTAAGAAGCTCACTCTCTCAGTTCTCACAAGTTTCTAAAAACTAAAGAGGAAAGTAAGATAGAATGGGAAGGAGAACTCTCATTCGAAATGGAAAGTTTACAACTAGGTTCAAACTTCTAATTTCAATTTTCGCACAACTCAGAAAAGCCAAATTTTAGAATGTCAAAAAGGTCACTTAGGAGTAGAAACTTGCCTAAAATTACCCCTAACCCTTAGGTATACCTTATGGGCTTTAGGAAACCCTATTAAACTACCCCTAGGTGTTCATTTAACCCATTTTAAACCCCTCTGAAGTTTATTTTCGGGTCAAACATATGTTGACCTCTCCAAAGATTCTTTTCCCAAGGTATTTATGACATCACGTTAAATTAATTGAAAAAGCTATAGTTGAACACTTTCCCACCAAGAGACAAAAATAAAACATTTAAACTTAAATCCACACATGTGTCAAGTGACACAAATAAAACACTTTTAAAATTTAAAACATGAAATCGTCTCTTGTGGATTTTACACAATAAATTTAAATAACACTTAACACACATGCAACATATACTGTTACAAATAAAATACAACACAAACGGGGTGTTGTCTCTCCAAATAGACAACCCCTGGCTTATGATCATACATAAGTCTAGGTTTGGTTCTCCGTAAATTTTCCATTGTCACATGGTTAATTTCCTGCGCATCTCAATTTACACATTAGTACTTTCAAATATCCACATATAATATGATTCAAAGGAATAACAATACACATCATCACTTGCATACAATTTACATCTGCACAGATTAAATACATCTTTTATCAAGCAATTTCACATAAGCAATTTCATCCTAATTCACATAAACTTAACCATACATCATAGTTCTATTATCATAGTAAAGTCCTGCAAATTCAATAATGACATCTATCATTGCAATATCATCTTATCTAACAATCATGTAGTATTCTATCTCATAAAGCATATAAGTAAATCATCCAATCATAGCAATGTTACCCAAATCCTGAAATCATATAAGTTCTAAGTTTCAAAATGCATCAAAATAAAGTATTCATAATAGTCAATATATAAAAATCACTAAAATATCAGACTGAGTCACGGTGAGGCGTCATAGAAGAATTAGAACAAATTGAGAAGAATAACACTTGGACATTAGTTCCCCAACCTAAAGATAAAAATGTAATTGGAACAAAATGGGTATTCAGAAACAAACTTAATGAAGATGTTAAGGTTATCATAAATAAAGCAAGACGAGTGTGTAAGGGATATTCTCAGAAAGAAGGAATTGATTATAATGAAACCTTTGCACCGGCAACTACAATAGAGGCAGTCAGATTATTCTTGGCTTTTGTAGCACACAAGAACTACAAAGTATATCAAATGGATATTAAATGTGCATTTCTGAATGGAGATCTTGAAGAGGAAGTCTACATTGAACAACCTGATGGATTTTCTTTGACAAAAAACAAAGATATCATTTGCAGGTTAAGGAAAGCCTTGTATGGATTGAAGCAAACTCCAAGAGCTTGCTATGCAAGGTTAGATAAGTATCTTTTGAAGATTGGTTTTTCTAAAGGTATTGCAAACAACAATTTATATTATAAGGTGACTAATGATGAAATCTTGGTTTAGAAGTTTTTGTTGATGATATAATCTTTGGAGGTGAAAATGGATTATTTGAAGACTTTTCTATTGAAATGCAGCAAGAATTTGAAATGTCTATGATTGGAGAAATAAAATTCTTTTTAGGATTGCAGATCTCACAAACTGATAAATGTATATTCCTGAGTGAATCTAAGTACTTGAAGGAATTACTAAAGAAATTTGGAATGGAAAACTCTAAACCGGTAAGCACACCTATGACTACAAATGACAAATTATCACTAAGAGATGAATCTACACCTGTTAATCCAACTAGGTATAAATCTATGATAGGAGGTTTACTATATTTCACACAAACAAGACTTGATATCATGAATGTAGTATGTATTGTTTCAAGATTTCAGAGTAATCCTAGAGAAAATCATGAATCAACAGTAAAAAAGATTTTCCAATACTTACAAGGCACTACAAATATAGGATTATGGTATCCTAGAGATGAAAACTTTGAATTATATGCATACACAAATGCAAATTGGGTAGGATATGTGGATGATAGGAAGAGCACCACATTTGGAGCCTTTTTTCATGGAAACTAACTAATTTCTTGGTTAAGAAAGAAACAAAGTTCTACATCTTTATCAATAGCTGAATCAGAATATATTGCAGCAGCAACAAACTGTACACAAGTATTATGGCTCAAACAAATGTTGAAGGACATAAAGGTAAAATGCAAGGAACCTATAACTATCTATTGTGATAATACTACAGCAATTGATATATCTAAGAACCCAGTATTACACTCTAAAACCAAACATGTTTCTATAAAACTGAATTTTCTAAGAGAGAAAGTTGAAGAAAAAGAGATAAAACAGGTTTATGTGAATACAAAAGAGCAGATTGCAGATATTTTTACTAAACCTCTACCTAAGGCAACTTTTGAATATCTCAGAGATCAGCTTGGGGTTATACCCCCACCGGTAGAGACTTAGGAAGTTGATGATTCTCATCAAACGATAGAATTAACAAAAGAAAATCTTTTACTCCGCTCTTTGATGAGGAAGCTACTCCTTAGGGGGAATAGTTGGTATACTGTATTAGTTGGTATTTTGTAAATGTTCTTACTTTGGCATTTGATGTCAAAGGGGCAAAAATTTGTATGGAAAAACACAAGAAAAACACAAGGAAGACAGATGTTACTCTCAGGGGGAGAGACTGTTATTTTAAGGGGAGACTATTCATATCTGAATTCTGGTTATAATTTCTTTTTGGGAAATTATTGGTTTTTGGTATTTGGCATTTCTATTTTGGCACTTTGATGGTTTTTCCATCTTGTGTTTCCATCAATTCCAAAGGGGGAGATTGTTGGTAATTTGGTATGGTTTTGTCATTGATGTCAACACCTACTAAACACTATCAACTCTGGCATTTTGGAGAATCAACAACATTCACCGGCAAGCACACAATCACTAATATCTGGTACACCGACAGGATATAATGTTCATCGGCACTTGGAATAGCATGGAAAATACATGATTATGTCAAAGAAATCTTTTTGAAACCTTGTCTTAAAGATTGGTTTATTGGAATAATTGTATTTGCATATTTTCTACTACCGGCAAATAGTTCCAGGGTATACACCGACAGGTTTATCTTTTCTAGATCAGCATGGCATGCTTTGGAGATGATTAATTATTGTTGTAAATGCATTAAGCCAACATGTTCAATTGGTTATTGCATCGGATATTATTTTGTTTGTAAAATGTTTTATTGTAATATCTTGTAGAGCCGACCTACTAAAATTGGTCTTAGGTTATGGTATAAATGTAAGATCTTAATTGTAAGATTGGATGTGGAATGCGAAAAGGAATTGTAAGAAGGTATATGCAAGACTAAGTAGAGCTATACATGAAGACATCATTTGAATATTGAAGGAGGGTTTTGTGAAGACAATCAGAACTATACCGGTGCTGAATCCAGCATAGAAAGATGCTAAATTAAGCAGTACATTCTTATTGGATTTAACCATCCAATTGTAGTTAGTGTGACTCCCATTGAGCAGTGAGCTCTAGGTGCTTAGCCTTTCTGCATGTGCAGACCCCATTTGTATACACTTACTATCTGTAGTAGCATCATCTGATTGTGGGTAAGGTTTCCCACCATGGTTTTTCCCCTTACAGGGTTTCCACGTACAAGTTTTGGTGTTATGTGTTGTGGATGACTTTTTTCCTTTTGTTTCATGCATTAGAATCTTACCAGTATTACAATTATCTATTAAAACTATCTATCGGCATATTAGACTGGCTTACCGGTATTAAGCATTAAATTGGTTAAGTTGTTTTTGGTTTGAATTTATCAAACAATTGATTCACCCCCCCCCGCTCTCAGTTGTCTCCAGGACCTAACAATTAGGTTGCCGGTTATATACTTAGACAATGTGTCTAATTAGCTCAAAGAATCTTTATTTTCTAGGTTGCACTTTGGAGCTATCATCTTTAAAATTGGTAAAGTGTCATCTATAGCCTTATAAGCTTGTGCATTACATTCTGTTATCACACTTTACCAATTTTAAAGATGATAGCTCCAAAGTGCAACCTAGAAAATAAAGATTGTGAGAACAACTAGATAGTCATCACAATCTGTAGTCCACTAGTTGTAGTGATAGCTTTACTTTCCTCTTTTTCCGGAGGATCTATTTGAGTTTGTGTTTCCACTACCAAAGGCTTGGGATTTTCAGATGAAGTCAGTGGCACTGTCTCTGCATGAACCTATACCTCAACCTATTTTTGTTCCTGTTTCTCAACCCGTGCCTTAATGGGTTTCACTGTGTTCTCTACTCCTGGTTTCTTTGATGAAGTCTCAGTATTCTCTGTCGGTTTCATTGTGTTGTTAGCCAGTTTTTCTATCTCAATGGGTTTATTAATGTTTGTATCAGTCACTATTCCCATAGACAGGGGATCAACCGATTGCTTAGTTTGTGTCTCAACCCCAATCTCAACATCTGTAGCTGGTGGCTTAGTAGCCATATCTTTCTTCTTATCTTCAGTGGTCTCTTTATCAACCACAATATTTACCTCTTGAATGTCTATGTTCATAGTGTACAAAATTTCAAACTCAGGATTTGCATCTTCATGAGGAGTCTCCATACTCTCTGTTGCCGATTGTTTGTCAACAATATCTACCAGCGGAGTATCAGAAAGAGGTGGGGGCAAGTTATCAGTTATCTTTAGGCTCGGAGGTCCACCTACCTTACCTTTCCCCTTATCCTTGTCCTTTTGGTAGACTTTGATGGTCTTAAGTCTTTTAAGTTCTTTGTGTTTCTCCTTTTCAACAAAGAATATATCCCATTGATCTATAGTTTCTTCAGAGATTTCATTCATTTTGCCTAGCATTAGTGCTACATGTCGGTGACCAGTTCAAAATACTATCTGGTTGGCCTCACTGATTAATTCATCTTTCTCTTTAGTGGATTTCACTGAGTGAACTGCAAGTAATTTTTCTATTTTTATCTTTTTATCTAACTCAACAATAGCTACCCTTCTAGCTTCTAGTCTTGTGTATAAATCATTGGGTATATCATCAACAATCTCCATCAAAAATTTCTTGTATATGTCTAAGTGTAAAATTACACTATTCTCTATGCTCTCTTTATCATCATTGGAAAGTGTGTTATACAGCTTGCTAATATTTTTCAATTTTCCTTCCTCAGTTATTTCATTTAGAAGTTTGTCTAGTGGAGCAATAGCCTATTTTTCCTTCTTTTTCTTTGGGGTTAACTTCTTAGCTGGAGGCCTAATTTCCTGTTGCTTTTGTCTTGTCTTTCTAGGTGTAGGAGAGGGTGTCGGTGAGGGTTTTCTTTTCCTTTCTACCTTGTTCAATATAGTCTGTCTCTCACTGTGAGAAGAAGTTGCAACCATTGAAAGATGTGCTTCTAGTTGAAGACCTTCCAGTTCACTTTCCTTAATACCAGTTTTCTTTAATACATCTTCCTTTATTGCTTTCGCCTGTCTTGTTCCCTTCCTCACTATCTGTTTAGTTTTCTTGACTCTTTTATGGGATTGGATGCCACTCTTAATTGTTTCTGCATTGCCAAAAACTTTGTCAGATGGTTCCTTTGGTGCTTCAAGGAGGGCTTTTGCATAAGTCTCAATTATGTTATCATCTATCCCATATCCCATCTTGGTTACCCAAATAGTCCTAGGGACAATTGCCTCCATCCAGATTTCATCTTTCTTAATTACAAAGCATATCTCTTTTTGATATTTATCAACAATTGCTTGAGATAGCCTTATTCTTGTCTTCATTCTAGCCTTCAGTGCTTGAAAATGTTCATTTATATATTTCTCTCTATCATCTCCCATGTTGTTTAATATATCCAACAATTTCTTTCCTACTAGTATATCAAAACCAAAGTCTTTCCTACCAATACTGGGTACTTCCTTGGTAATGTATAACATTAAACATACAAGCAGATTTCCAAATCTGAAAGTTCCCTTCTTATCACCTTTGATTTTCTTCAGGTTGTCTATCAACTCATCTTTAAGCCATTCACACAAATCTATTCTTGTATTGTCGTTCACCATGTCATATGCAATTTTAATACATAGGCTGGATACTGAGTTTAACCTATTTGCGTGTGTAGCCTTATAGCCAAGAATCATACTGACAAATCTAACATTTTTTTCCTTCACATCATTGACTCTTAGGTATCTTTTGTCAAATATTGCACTGGTTAAGTTCATCATAGTGTCATTAGAAACATTCTTAGTTTTGTCAGGCCTGCTACTGGTGGAAGGTAAGCCTATCACTGCCCTAATTGCCTCTTTAGTGATCTTATGGATGGAATCCAACCAAAAGAATTCACCATGGACTCTTCTTATGACTATTCTTATCACATCTTCAAGGAGATTAGGAATGCTAAAAATATCCACAAAACCTAGGGTTTCAACTATCTTGTGTTCCGGTTTGATATTACCATTTGCATCACAGATTTCAGTTCTATACATTTTCTTAATTTCATCATCTCCTAGTTCCTCAATATGACAATGTATATACATTCTAGGATCTTCTGCATAAACTACTCCCTTAGGTATTTTTGAAAATGCTCCTAGGGTATCATCTTTCTTTGCAATTTTGGGAATAAGTTTGAACACGGGTCTAGGATGCTTGATAACCTCAAACACAATAGGGTTTGCAATAAATTTAGGTGCAGATAAAGAAGCCATAGTTATAAATACCTTAACCTACCTTTAGGATGAGTGCTTGGATGAACTACTTCACTTTTTGCTAAGGATGCCTTCACTCGGGGTTTTCACGCTCTCGGAGATTTTCATACTCAGTGAATGAAAAAGGAGCCAAAATACTTTCTTTATAATGTTATTTCTTTCAACTACCACATTTATGATGAATACTAAGAGGGGGGGTGAATTAGTATACCAATAATCCCTAAACTCAAACACTTAAAAAGTCTAGCAGTAAACTGGTAAAGCAGTCTTACAAGCAAACTGGTTAACACAAATGCAAACCAAACAGCAAATAAGGCATTCACCCATAGAAGCACAATCACCATAACACAAGAGATTTTGATGTGGAAACCCAAATGGGAAAAACCACAGTGAGATGAAACTCACAAGTAACTATCTACAGAATAGTAACCAGACCGGTTAAGGTCAGACCGATTAAGGTCATACAATGTTCTTTACTAGAATAGGTCCTATTAGAAATCTCAATCTCTGTTAGGAGATAAGTCCGATTAAAGACTACCTTGTGAGAGGATTTTAGATCCACGATTGTGAACCACCTTGTTAGATGATTTACAAAGGCTTTACCAGGCCTACCCGGTTAAGGGTCTTCAGACTTGTCAAAAATGTAAGTAATCAACAAGTGAGTGATCTAGATACTAGCACAGTATGCTTGGTTAGATCCTTGATAGCTCATTGTTAATGCATTTCAGCATTACTCTAGTCTTCAGAAACTCCTCACTCTTTTACAACACACAGACTTGATCTTCTCTCCTAAGATCACACATGAAAAAATCATCAACCACCAAAAAAGAAAACCTAACAACCCTTAAAACCCTAGACATGATGTCCTTAAAATGAATTTGATCTCATGTCGGTCCAATAGGATTACATTCCAAGTTCCTAGGTTAATAGTACCTAGACACATTTAATAACATGGCACAAAATCACCGTCACAGTGTTGGTGGATGGTAACTCATCACACTAAAATATACCGGTTGGTAACTCATCATAGAGTATTACTGATTTATACATCTTTACCAGTTTATGGTTGTTAATTCAGAGTAATACTAGTTTAATTATAAAACAGATTACCGGTTGACAAAGATGAAGACTGGAAAATGATAACTATCATTTTTAGCTCCTTTGCACCGCTCCGCTTGAGCTCTTCATGCCGCTTGGGTCTTCATACCGCTTGAGATTGGTAAACACTTTTTGCATGACATCAATAGTCTAAGACTACAACACAATACCGGTTTGGAACAAATGTCGGTTGAGCATATTTCTTACATTTAAAAAGTGATCTCATAGCAAGTGTGTGTCCATCAATGACAATCACAACATAATCATCAAAAATGCCAACAATCTCCCCCTTTGGCATTGATGGCAACACTTAGGAAAAATTTTGACATCTAAGTTTTTTTTTTTAAAATGCCATATTCAAACGTACTCCCCCAAAGCATATACACTATCCCTTTGTAGAAAGTACAATGTATACTACTCCCTTATAGAGATAAGAATGAAAGTATACATAGCATGCATCAAAATTTTAAAATACTAGATTACTACTCCCCCTTTGCCAACAATGACAAAATATAGCTAATAACCCCTATTTCCATTAGCATTAAAATAATAAGTGTTTATGACAATAAAGAATGAAACTTATCAAAAATAGATTTAAAGTCCTGCATAAATTGCTTCATGGATAAGGACCATGACTCAAGCAATGAGGTAGAAACCTCACTCTCTGTTTGCATCTGGGATACCCGTTCCTCCATGGCATCCATGGTACTCATCTCTTGAGTGACCGTTAAGGCATCCAGATTGAGATAGCATTTATGAAGTATTTGTAGTCTTGGTAATATAACCAGTTGAATTCCTTGCAAATATTTGGTCTAGTTGTTGATCTCTAACTCTATTCTGGCAGACTGGAGGTGAAACCAGTGAATGGTTTGCCCATATGTGGTGAAGGAATCATAGGGCATCTTAAAAGTGCTAATGAAGGACTGCATATCAGTTTGTAGTTTGTCTTTCTGAGCAAGTACATCATCACAAAATAGATGGGGTTGACTTATCTTTCTTAGTAGTAATTTCCCCTCATCCATTGCATCTCTGATGTCCTTCTGTGCCTTCTATAGATTGGACTAGAGCTCATGTAACTTTTTCACCAAGGCAATGTTCAAAGCCTTTTGATGCTCTTTCTTGGCATTTGCTTCATCAACCTCTTCTAGGCTTTGCACTTGGCTTCTACAACTATGGATAGGAGCTTCAGATGGGCAAGAGAGGAATCAGTACTGGGGAAGTTGGTACCAAGTATCAAATTGGTGAGTGTTTCCACCATAGTTTGAATCACATCTTCCTCCTTTTTCCTCCTTAGAGCATCCAATCTCTCTTGAGCAAGCTTAATGCTTTGCAGTAGCTCCATTTCATTTGCAAACAGGAGGTCAATGGGACTTGTGATGTTAGCTGACCTAGCTTGACTACCAGTTGCCTTTGGAGTCTCCATTTGAGTGCTCTGTGCTGCTTGCTCCTTCTCTTTTTCTCTTAGCTTGTCCTCTTCTGTCTTCTTTTTCTCCTCTTCTTCTATCTTTCTTTCTCTTCTTCCCTCTACTTCTCTTCTTCTTCATCCTTTTTCTTCTTCTCCTCTTCTTGCTTCTTCTTCTCCTCTTCCTTTTTCTTCTCTTCTCCTCTTCCTACTTCCTCTTCTCCTCTTCCTTCCTCTTCTCCTCTTCCTTTCTCTTCTCCTCTTCTTGTTTCTTTTCTTCTTCCTTCCATTTCTCTTCTTCTTTCTTTTCTGCTTCCTTCTTCTTCTTCTCTTCTTCTTGTTTCTTATTCTCCTCTTCTTTTCTCTGTTCTTCCTCTTTTCTCTTATCTTCCACTTTTCTCTTCTCTTCTATTTTTTGTTTCTTTTCCTCTTCTTCCTGTTTCCTTTTTTCTTCCTCCTATTTCTCCTGACCTATTGTTTGTGTGGGTGCATCTGGAGTAACATTTTCACCATTTAGGGCATCAACATCAATAGGGTCCATTTGAGTAGTGACCGGTTATCCTTCACTATCATATACTTCATCCGATTTATTGGTTTTTGGTTCTTGCTCAGCCTTTTTGTTGTCTTTGGATACATTGTGCAATCTTAGAGCAGCCTAGGTATGAGAGTGGGTGTCTTTCACCACTTCAGGAACTTTTCCTTCTAGCAATAGGAGTCTCCTTCTTCGCATAAATAAAAGGCCCTTGTATCTTTCCATAACTTCATAAAGTTCTGAATTAGATAGATCAGGAAAGTATTGTGCAAAAACTTCCTCTCTTATTTCCTATTCTTTCTCTATGGCAATGCGTCATTTGTTATCTAAAGAATTATACAAAGAATCAGGTACCTCAGATCTAATTTCTGAGGGTGACTAGTCATTAATACATAAGTATTGAATGACTTCTTGTTCCACTTCCTCTTTCTCATAGTCATTGAAATCATCAAAATATTCTTTTAAATCACTAAGAAATTTTCTTCTGAGATTCTTGATAGTCCTTGGACAATGCGACAAAGGTTTATAAGAGGAAACATGAATATTTACCGGTGCAAATGTTGTTGATTCATTATTGGTTTCTTTTTGTCTTCTTCTTCATTTGCCTAGTCTTCTTAGGCAGTTCTTCAGATACAGTGTCTTCTGAGTCTAGTGTAGTGTCTTTTGTCTTCCGCTTTCTCTCAAAGACTCTGGTAGGTGTAGCTTTCGGTTTCTACTTTGCTAGTGACTGCTTGGTCACTTTATGATTCACTAGAGTAACCGATGTCAATATAGATGGTACAACCTTCCCTTTCTTCACTGAGGGCTCCTCAACCAGTGTAATCCTTTCTAGATAGGTTTCGGTTCTCTTATCCTTAGGATCAAGAGGTGAGGCAATAAGGGTAGAGGCATACCCTTCCAGCATATCATTCATTACCTCATATCCCATAGGCTCCACTTCTTCCTATCTGGGCTCAATAGCCTCCATTATGCATTCATCCACTCTGATGGTGAAGCAGATGTCATCTTCATATTTCTTGACAATATCACCTAATATTCTCACCCTTTGGCTCATTTTGCATCTGAACTCATCAAAGTATTTGTTCAAAACTTTTGGATAACCGGCTCCAATTGCTTGAAGGCTTTCTTTGATTTGCTTTGTAACCGGTTGTTCAGTAGACCACTAAATATCACCTACTCCTAGAAAGTAACCTTGGAAGTAGAAGAACAACCCAACCAATAGCTGTCCGAACTTAAATCTCAAGGCATTATCTTGTTTAATTGATTTTAGGTTCACCAAAAGTTGTCTTTGCATACAAGTGCACAAATCAAATGATGCATCTTCCTTGATCATCCTGTAGGTGGCATTTATAGCAATTACCATTGAATCTATTGGGTCTAGGCTTATCATTTAGAAAATAAGAAAAATTATTCTAAGCCTTACTTCTACATACATTGGCAGTGTGTCCTTCCTTGAGACAGTTAAAGAAAACAGGTTTGAACTTTTGCTTACCTTTATCCTTAGGTTCTAGTAGCTTCTTTGATGCTCCATCCTTTGTACCAGAGGTCTCACCTTCCTCATAACCAGAAAAACCAAGTCAAGTCTTATTCTTTGTCAGTTGAACAGATTCAAGCTTTTGTTCTAGCCTAAAATAGCTCTTATTGTATTTGGCAAGTATTTCCTTTGACTCAATGAGCTCTCTGGAAATAAAAGCATTGGATTCCTTTAAGGTTGCATTCTCAAAAATAGCCATGTGTAGTTCACCTTGCATTACTTCCTTTTCCATTTTGCTCTCTTGAAGATGAGTGGTAAGTGCATTGATTTTTTGTTTCAGCTTGGAGATCTCATGATCTTTGTCTTTTGCCAGATCTTCAAATTTCCTCTGGTTTTCAAGCTCTTGACACATTCGGATAGTCAGTCCTTCCAACTCTTTTCTCAGGTTGGTATTGGATTCGTTCAGTTTTTCCACTTCTTGAACTAGGGCTTCCATATCCGCTTCATCAGAGGAATTGTTTTTTAGTTAGTTCCATCAATTTTTCAGCATGATCTCTTCTTTTTTCCTAAGAGGCCTTATATTTGACTTTAAGTTCATCATAGGCTTGCTCAGTTTGATTGAGCTGATGAGTAAGTTCCCTCACAGTGTATTCCCCCATATCTCTTTTCAAGTGGTTAGACTTATAGAAAGGTTGGCTCTGATACCAATTGATGAATACTAAGAGGGGGGGTGAATTAGTATACCAATAATCCCTAAACTCAAACACTTAAACAGTTTAGCAGTAAACTGGTAAAGCAGTCTTACAAGCAAACTGGTTAACACAAATGCAAACCAAACAACAAATAAGGCATTCACCCACAAAAGAACAATCACCATAACATAAGAGATTTTGACGTGGAAACCCAAATGGGAAAAACCATGATGAGATGAAACTCACAAGAACTATCTGTAGAATAGTAACCAGACTGGTTAAGGTCAGACCGGTTAAGGTCATACAATGTTCTTTACCAGAACATATCCTATTAGGAATCTCAATCTTTGTTAGGAGATAAGTCTGATTAAAGACTACCTTGTGAGAGGATTTTAGATCCATGATTGTGAACCACCTTGTTAGAGGATTTACAAAGGCTTTGCTAGGCCTACCCGGTTAAGGGTCTTTGGACTTGTCGAAGATTTAAGTAATCAACAAGTGAGTGATCTAGATACTAGCATAGTATGCTTGGTTAGATCCTTGATAGCTCATTGTTAATGCATTGTAGCATTACTTCAGTCTTCAGAAATTCCTCACTCTTTTACAACACATAGACTTGATCCTCTCTCCTAAGATCGCACATGAAAAAATCATCAACCACCAAAAAAAAAAACCTAACAACCCTTAAAACTCTAGACATGATGTCCTTAAAAGGAATCTAATTTCATGTCGGTCCAATAGGATTACATTCCAAGTTCCTAGGTTCATAGTACCTAGACACATTTGGTAACAAGACACAAAATCATTGTCACAATATCGGTGGATGGTAACTCATCACACTAAAATATACCGGTTAGTAACTCATCACAAAGTATTACCAGTTTATACATCTTTACTAGTTGTCAGTTGTTAACTCAGAGTAATACCAGTTCAATTATAAAATAGATTACTGGTTGACAAAGATGAAGACTGGAAAATGATAACTGCTACTTCTATCTCCTTTGCACCACTCCGCTTGAGCTCTTCATGCTGCTTGGGTCTTCATACAGCTTGATATCGGTAAACACTTTCTGCATGACATCAATAGTCTAAGACTACAACACAATACCGGTTTGGAACAAATGTTAGTTGAGCATATTTCTTACATTCAAAAAGTGATCTCATAGAAAGTGTGTGTCCATCAATGACAATCACAACATAATCATCAAAAATGCCAACAATTTAATGCTTGCGGATTAAGTCAAAACTTAACTCATCTGCTAGTAAAGAAGTAATTCAACATCTCACCATCAACTAAGGGTATATTAGCATATTTTTCAATTTGTTTCCATACCCCCAAGGGATTTTATTCAGTTAGATGAAGAATCTCCTACCAGTGGAGTAATACTTTGTTCTACTGGTGGAGGAGTATTCCCATCAACATTCTGGTCTAACTTTCTAATCCATTGTTTTGAGAATTCTTGCTTTATATCTTCAACTTTTTCTTTACCTTTTAGGCTGGGTCCTTTGTTGTTTGCCGGTGATGTCTTACTTCTACAAAATTTTGCAATATGTCCAATGTTGTTACAAGCATAACAAGTCACATTGTTTTTTTGAATAACTTTTCCATATCCTATGCCTGTGTGTGTTCTCCATTGATTAGATAAGTGTCCAAATCTTCCACAAACATAACATCTTACATTCATTTTGCAATTTTCTGAATTGTGACCAACTTTGTTGCATTTAGAATATTGACTGGTGGGTGTATTAGTGTTCTAATAATTTCCAGATCTACACTGATTTTCTCTATGACCATACTTGTTACAGTTAAAGCATTTCCCATTAAATTTGTAAGCATTAGATTGTCTTACCAGTTTGTTGTGATCATGATTGTTTGCAGTACTGGAGCTTTCACCAACTTCAAAGCCAAGGCCATTTGTATCACCATTAGGTTTCTAATTCTTCAGCATGTCATCAAGTTCTTCTAAACTTTTCTTAAATTTCTCCTTGTGTTGATTGGTAGAAGCCAGTTCATTCTCCAAGATTCCTTTCTGTCTCATGAGTTCATTTGTGTCATTTTGTGTATGCATCAAGTCTGTCTTCAACATATCATTTTCGTGGTTGAGTCTTGTGTTTTCATTTCTAGCATCATTCAGTCTTCTAACAAAGTCATCTTCATTCTTCTTCCTATTTTTAGTCTATCTACAAAATCTCATAGTCATATCCTGCATCTCGTTCTTCATTATACTATTTTCTTGTCTTAGTTTGTTTACCAGATCATTGAGAGTTTCCTTTTCATCATCATCATTCTGCATCTTTTCACAAAGTTCTCTTCTCTTGATTCTTGCAATAGTGATATCTTCTTGAAGTCCTTGAATGATATCCTATGCAGCCTTTAGATCATATTCAAGTTTGATATTCTTCACCTTTTCTACATCATAGTCTGAAAGAGTTGTTTCCAATTTCTTTCTCAAGTTTTCCATCTCTACTGGTGTCAGAATCTTCCTCAAGTTGTTAGGCTTTTGAAAATAGAGGACCAGGCTCTGATACCAATTGTTAGGATTCCCAAAGATACTAAGAGGGGGGGCTGAATCAATATCTGACCAGTTAATGAATTTTGTGAGCTTATTATATGAAAATCATACCAAAACTATGTACTGGTAAACCAAAATTAATACAACAAATAAGAACAATAAGCACAACATGAAAGACACACCATAACACAATGTTTTAACGAGGAAACCTAGTGTGGGAAAAACCTCAGTGGGATTTGTGACCCACAATATTCGCTTACTGGCCAATAAGAGAATATTACTATTACAATAGGGGCCTACACATGCAGGAAGGCCAAGTGCCTAGAGCTCACTGCTCAGTTACAAAAGAAGTCTCACTGACTTACAAAAATGGATTATACAAATCCAATGTCATGTACTACTTCAGATCAACATCTTCTATGCTAGGTTCAGTACTAGTTTAAGCTTTGCAATAATCATAAACCCTTATCCAAAATATGCCTTACAATTCACACATTAGGTCTGCAATAATCCTTTCATACATACATACTAAATGATCTACAAGATCTCATACTTATATAAGTCATATTACAATCTGCCATGTTGGCTTACAAAAAGTTTTTACAATTAAACACAAAATATAATTTAAACAAAATTCCTATTGGCCAGGGTGCCTATAATCTTTCTTTTCAATGCCGGTGAACTATATGCCAGTGTAGAGTCTATTAGTGCTGGTGCCTGCCGGTATCATATGATTGTAAGGTTGCCATCAATGACAATACCTTCAATCACCTACAATTTCTCATTGGAGTGTGCATTTGCCAGTAGTGGTTATGTTGTGTAGGTATGTTCAAGGTCATTTTATGCATTGACAAGGTCTTCACCTTCCTTCCAAGCCCTAGGATTTCAACTTGCTTTTACTGGCTGCTATTAGGCCTAATTCACTAGCCCTTCTTTAACTATTTTTTGGTCTTCTTCCCCAAAATTTACCAAAAAATCCTAGATATTTTTACATATTCAGATACCCATTTGGAATTTAAACAAGATCACTTAGTTTCCCATCTGGGTTTGTCGTACAACTAGGGTTGCTGACAAAGAGCTATTTTTAAGGGGTTTAGGGCTTCCACACAGTATTGGAAGATGTGCTCCAAACTCTTCACCAATTACAATCACAAACTCAAAAAAACTTGTATTATTTTAGTGCACTCATATACCTTTCCAAAACACTATGGGTTGTTGGGGTGTCACTTCTCCATGGCTCTGAAAATGAGCAATCTTTGTTGCCCTCATACACTAGCTACAAGCTTGTGTGTTATTCATCTCACCCATTCTCCTCCTTGTGGCCTGAAAAAACACACAAAAAAATACTCTAAAAATATTTACAAATCCTACCCAAGCCATCCACTGGATTTAAACTCATGCCATTTGTGGATGCTCAGGTAAAATGCATTTTTACAATCAAAACCCCAAGTTTCTAGGATTTGTGAGCAACTTTTACAAAAATAGTGGTAACTTTTGATCCAAGTCACTTCAAGCCTTAATATTATACTTTTTGGAAAGATTAAAAAAATTCCTAACTTTCTCTTCTTTTATGAGCACCATACCAGACTATATAGGCCATACAAAAGTAGAAAATCAAAGCAAAAATAGTTCAAACATGAGGAAAAGCATAGGAAACCCTTGGAAAATGAATTGAATGCAAACCAAAAGTTTATTAACCTATTATTGGATATTATTAGAATGTTTTATACACCATTTCAATTTAGTGCCAACCAACTTCCAATGCCATTTCCTTCATAGACAACTTTTGCCTAAAAATGCAAAAGTTGTCATGACCAATTTTTGACAACTTTTACCTATGAGTACAAAAACACACTCCAAGGCTCTCAAGGCCTGAAAATTCACTCAAATGGAATCCCAAAATGTATTTAAACCATTTCCAAACATTCTACCAAGTTTCTAGGCATCCACTTGGTACAAACCAAAAATTGACATTTTGACAACATTTAAGGATAATGACAATTTTGGATCCTGAGCACAAGAAAATTGTGGACAACCAAACTATGGCTTAAAAAAGAATCATAGGATTTCTTACACCTTATTACAACATAAAATAACTTTAAATCAAACAAAAACTCTAAATTGCAAGAAAAGACACCTTTGAGCTAGGTGCTCTGCACCATACTCCCCTGGGGCAAGGAATTCAAGTCCCTTGTTATCAGGTCTGCTAGTTGGAATCCATGATGAATTATGTGAGCCTCTAACACCCACATAGTCTCTGAATCAGGTATACCTATCCACTTCACAAGATAATATTTGTAGATGCCCTTTCCTGTCTTCTTGATCACCTTGGTATCCAAGATGCTTTCCAACTGAACTAGTTGACTAACTGGTAAATCCTTCACCCAATCCTCTTTATATTTCAATTTGGTATCCATCTGAGAGGTCTTATATTCTCCTTTATATGGAAACAAGCCACAAATATTGAAAATAGGAGATATGGCCAAAGAAGGAGGTAGTTCAACCTCATAGGCATTTTGGCCAAACTTATGCACAATCTTGAGTGGCCCAATCTTCTTCATCATGAACTTGGTTGGTTGTCCTTTTGGAAGTCTTTCCTTTTTGAGATAAGCCAAAACTAAGTCTCCAACCTTAAATTACAAGTTCCTTCTTGATTGATCAACTTGTTCCTTATATGTTTCTAATTTTTGTTGCAAGGACTGTCGTACTTTGTCATAAATTTCCTTAATACCTTCAGAAAAACTCTCTCCTTGAAAACTCTTATGGGTCATTGTACTGATATCACTAAGTTCTAAGACACCTCTAGGATGCATTCCATAAACAATTTCAAAAGGACTTTTACTTGTGCTCTGGTTGCTGAATCATTGTATGCATACTCTACTTGGCTGATCACCAAGTCCCAAGTCTGACCATGCTGCTTAGTAAGACAACCTAATGACCACCTTAGTCTGACCATGCTTCTTAGTGAGACAACCTATTGACCACCTTAGTCTGACCATCTGATTATGGATGGTAGGTAGATGAAAATGAGAGTCTAGTACCCAACTTCTTCCATAAGGTTCTCCAAAAGTGACTCAAAAACTTGACATCCCTATCACTCACAATGTTAACTGGAAGTCCATGGACTCTTACTATTTCTTTGAAGAAAAGACCTACAATATAGTTGGCATCATTGGTACTCTTACAAGGGATGAAGTGAGCCATTTTGTTGAACTTATGTACCACCACATAAACACTATCAAATCCTCTTGGTGTTCTTGGTAAACCCAACACAAAGCCCATGCTCAAGCATTCCCAAGGCCTTTGGGGTATGACTAAGGGCTGATATAAACCTGCATTACTTGCCGATCCTTTTTCTCTCTAACATATGGCACATTTTTCAACAAATCTCCTTACTTCTGATTGCAACTTGGGCCAATAGTAGAACCGACTAACCTGCTCCATTGTTTTATCATTGCCAAAATGACCTCCTAGACCCCCTTGATGTTTCTCTTAAATGATGTTTTGTCTCATAGAGAATTGGGGTATACAAAGGAGATGTCCTTTAAACAACAACCCTTCCTGTATCATGTACTCTGAGTAGGAAACATGAGAAGTGTTAGAAAAATTAGAACATGTAGCATATATATCAGCAAAATCTTTGTCTTCTTTGTAGAGGTCTCTCAACTCCTCCAAACCCACACTATGCAATTTAACCTCTTGTATGGTCATGACTCTCCTACTGAGTGCATCAGAAACTTTATTTGAGGTACCCTTCTTATGCTCGATAGTGAAGGTATAAGATTGTAGGTATTCTACCCACTTGAGGTGCTTCTGATTTAACTTCTCTTGTCCATTGAGAAAACTAAGGGCATGGTTGTCAGTATAGACCACAAATGCTTTGGGAAGTGTAAAGCGAAAAAATCGTGATCGAACCCTAGTTTCTCTCCCCTCTTCCAACTCCGAGGAGAGAGAAGGGAGGTTCGCTAGGATTCGATGGTTTTTCACTTAGGAGGGAGACTTTACATTCAAAACAGGGGTTGAAACTCATAAGATCCAATCCCACACAATGTAAGATTGGATGCTAAATGAATTTCAAGGGTTAGGAAAGCAAGGCTACCCTCTTTTGTAAAGAATGTTGATAGAGGAATTAAGCTAGGAATGCATAGAAAGTGACAAAGATTCGCTTATAAACTGAGTTCAGATTATAGGATGAAGCTGCGGACCTGGAATTAGCAGTAAAATGTTGATACGGCACTGTCCTGTAAATTTGACCAAAAGTTGTCGGGACGATGGCGCCCGGCGCCACGGTCCTCCGAAAAATCCGCGAAATGAAGGGGGATCTATTCGTCTCTACACAAGGATTCCAGATCTTCAATCTCAGCCGCGTACCTGCAACCTACACACAGAAAAGAAAAGACGATTAGGGGGTTAGGGATTAGGGGTTTGCCTTTAGGTCAAACCCCGGTTTTGGAATTAACCAAGAAATGAGCAAGTGCTGTAAATGTAAATGACTGTAATGTAAAACAAGTACTAATACCTTGTTCTAAGGATGTTTGTATCCTTATGTGCAAAGGTTTAGATGTTTTTGTTTGTTGTATGTTGTAGTAGAATGTAGTAAGTAATCTCCTCTTCAATGGTTGAATCCTTGACTTGAATGCAACACTTAGCCTTGAATGGAGACTTAGAAGGAATTCTTGAATGCTTGAATGCTTGAATGCTTGAATGTTTGAATCTTGCTTTCGCCTTTTTTCCATCTACCCAAATGAGAGAGGAAAATGTAGTTTATATACTTGTCAATTAGGGTTACAAGACTGATTTTCCCAACCTTAGGCCAACGAGGAAATGTAATTTCCAAATTGCAAACAAAAAGACCCGCAATCTCCTTAGGAGACTAGGCCCAAAATAGGACCCAGGGACCAGGGTGCTAGGCGCCATGGTCCTGGGGACCAGGGCACTGGGCGCCCTGGTCCTGATGGACCAGGGCGCTGGGCGCTCTGGTCCCACCTCCCGGGACAGCAGGGTGCAAGGAGGTTCAGGCCAGGGTGCTTGAAAAATGCAGTTTTTGGTGTCGTGAGCAAGTTTCGGGGTCTCCATTTAGGTTGCGTGTTGCGTCGCCATCGTGAAGACCGAAATGCAGTCGAAATTGCAAGTGTCGCAATTTTAGGATGCTACATTTAGCCCCCACTTTAGCGGGAGTATGTATGCTCATACTTCCGGTAAAGTACAAGGAAACAACATTGAATAGACTTTCACCACATCAAGGAGGCAAGATACACCAAGCCCCCAGTGGACTAAGGATCTTATGACTTCGATTGAAAAAGTAAAAGGGAAGATCACGAGGGAGAACCATGACTGTCAGTAGTAAGGTTCCCTCACTATGAGTCATGCAAAAGAAATACCAAAAATTTTCAAGGCAAAGCTAAGTTCGCCAAGAAATTTTCAAGTATCTTGAAAGGATAGACAGGGTGTATGCCCCCCTATGTTAAAGCGATCGCACATGCCTCAACGGGGGTGATTGTTTTAACGTAGTGATACACATAAGAAATGAAAAGGGAAAGGAGCACGTTATCACAAAGATTTATCCCCCAAGTGTGAGATAAACCCAAGGATAATAAACACAAACACAAAGCACGAGGTGACTTCGCTTTCCTCGGGGTCAGTATGCTGTATGATAAGTCATGTATATATATCATATGTATGTATGCATAATTGTTCTTCATTCCCCAATCAAGGAAGGTCACCTAGAAGAAGGGAACACATGTGTCTTTTGAGTCAACATGAGAGAGACCAAAGAGATCTCAGTGCTTTGCATCGTCCTCAAGTAGACAACACTAAGGACAACAAATAGAAGAATGAGAATAACACATAGAAGAAGTAACAAAAGAGAGGGGGAGAGAATCTACTATGCTAATGTAACTAGTCTAGCATGTCATCTACCCCCCGATCTTGCTGATCAATGTTTCGGGAAGGCAGGGAACACGCTAGAGGAGGAACATCCAACACAGCAGATGGAGCTATCACAAGATCCAAACAAGGGCTATGTTCATGTTCCGAGCCACATTGTTCTTGTCTAGGAGCTAGGATAAGTGCTTTAGAAAATTCATTAGATAAATGGTTATCAACATCAACAAGTTCATATTCACTATCAGAAGCAAGCGGAGTAACATGTTCATCATGAATAACATTTTCAAACAAAAAGACCCGCAATCTCCTTAGGAGACTGGGCCCAAAATAGGACCCAGGGACCAGGGCGCTGGGCACCATGGTCCTGGGGACCAGGGCACTGGCGCTCTGGTCCCACCTCCCGAGACAGCAGGGTGCAAGGAGGTTCAGGCCAGGGTGCTTGAAAAATGCAGTTTTTGGTGTCGTGAGCAAGTTTTGGGGTCTCCATTCAGGTAGACAACACTAAGGAAAACAAATAGAAGAATGAGAATAACACATAAAAGAAGTAACAAAAGAGAGGGGGAGAGAATCTGCTATGCTAATGTAACTAGTCTAGCATGTCATCTACCCCCCGATCTTGCTGATCAATGTTTCGGGAAGGCAGGGAACACGCTAGAGGAGGAACATCCAACACAGCAGATGGAGCTATCACAAGATCCAAACAAGGGCTATGTTCATGTTCTGAGCCACATTGTTCTTGTCTAGGAGCTAGGATAAGTGCTTTAGAAAATTCATTAGATAAATGGTTATCAACATCAACAAGTTCAAAGCAAGCGGAGTAACATGTTCATCATGAATAACATTTTCAAACAAAAAGACCCGCAATCTCCTTAGGAGACTGGGCCCAAAATAGGACCCAGGGACCAGGGCGCTGGGCGCTCTGGTCCCACCTCCCGGGACAGTAGGGTGCAAGGAGGTTCAGGCCAGGGTGCTTGAAAAATGCAGTTTTTGGTGTCGTGAGCAAGTTTCGGGGTCTCCATTCAGGTTGCGTGTTGCGTCGCCATCGTGAAGACCGAAATGCAGTCGAAATTGCAAGTGTCGCAATTTTAGGATGCTACAGGAAGAAAGTAATGATGCTACTTACTCAAGGCTTTCACCATGGCATGCAACTCCAAGTCATACACAGAGTAATTTTGTTTTACTTCATTCAACTTTTCAGAGAAAAAGGCTATGGGAAGACCCTCTTGACTCAAAACAACCCCTATCACTCTTTGACTAGAATCACACTCAACTGCAAATAACTGATTGAAATAAGGTAACATAAGGGTAGGTAGCTCATCTATCTTCTTTTTCAACAACTCAAACCCCTTTTGGGCCTCCTCTGTCCACCTAAACTAACACTTGACTTCCCCTTTGATAGTATTGAGCATAGGAGCAGACACATGACTAAAGTTTCTTACAAAATTTCTATAAAAGGATGCTAACCAATGAAAGCTCCTAACATCACTGATATTCTTAGTTTTAGGCCAACTAAGGATTACCTCAACCTTACTAGGATCCATTTTTAGACAACCTTGTGAAATGACAAAACCAAGATATACAAGTTCAGTCTTGAGAAACTCACACTTTTCAAGATTGATTTTGAGTTGTGCCTTTTTCAGCTTCTTCAAAACCATCTCCACATGCTTGAGATTTTCTTCTTTGGACCTACTAAAGATTAGAATTTCATGAAGATATACAATCACAAATTTACCTATGAACTCAACCAAGACTTCATTCATGAGCCTTTGAAAGGTGCTAGGTGCATTGGTAAGGCCAAATGGCATGACCAACCACTCATAGAGGCCAGCATTGGTCCTTAAGGTTGTCTTCCATTCATCCCCTAGTCTGATTCTTATCTGATGATAACCTGATTTTAAATCCACCTTTGTGAAGAAGCTTGTACCCCCAAGATTGTCCAACAAGTCTTCTATCCTTGGCATAGGGAACCGATACCTTATAGTGATCTTATTGATTGCTCTAGAATAGATACATATTCTTAATTTTCCCCCCTTATTGGGTGCTAAGATAGTAGGTACAACACATAGACTCAAACTCTTTTTGATGAGTCCTTTGTCCAAGAGCTCCAACACTTGTTTGGAAATTTCTTCATTTTGACTAGGTGTCTTTTTGTAGACAACCTTGTTAGTCAAAATTGCCCTTGGAATCAAGTCTATTTGGTGATTTACATCCCTCATTGGTGGCAAAGAATCAGGTAGATTTTCTCCTATTACTTCTTCATATTGTTTGAGTAGACCCTTCACCTCTTGTGGCACTTCTTCCATTGGAGCTGCCTTACCTTCTTCACTAAGTTTGAGCATAATAGCATATCCTTGATCTCCTTCTTATTTCATCACCTTAAGAAACTCTTTTCCACTCATCATCATCACACTTGATCCCACTTGGTTTTCCTCTTTTGGATCAGGTAATGGATCCATTTGATACCTCTTACCATTCTTGATAATGACATAGCTATTCTTCTCTCCATCATGCTGAGCCTTTACATCAAATTGCCATGGACATCCCAACAAAAAATGGTAAGCATCCATAGGCAATATATCACATAAAATCTTGTCCTTATACTTACCAATCTCATAGTCTACCCATGCTTTCTCATCAAATAAGACATGTTGGCCTCGGTTGAGCCATGACACCTTGTAGGGAGTGAGATGTGGTAGCCTCTTTAACTTGAGTTTATCCACCATTTCAGTTGAAACTATATTCTTAGTTGAACCTGAGTCTACAATTACTTTGAAAATATTTCCTTGAGACTTACAAGTTGTTCTAAACAAACTCTTCCTTTTTGGTGGCTCTCGAGCTTGAGGAATCTTAAACAAATACCTTCTTAGCATTAGACTTTCACCATCTATCATTGGGCCTGCCTTGTTGAGAGAGGAAGACAAACTTTGATTGTCTTCTCCCTACACTAATTGTGTTCTTCTCTCACCCATGTATGAGTGTGAATATTTGGTTTCTTTCTCTGGACACCTTCCCATTATGTGGCCAACTTGATTACAATTGTAACATCTACCAGTGAAAACTGAATTTCCTCTTCCTGATCTTCCAAATCTGCCCCTAGATTTGTTTCTTCCTCTGAAGGATCCTCTAAATGGTGCCCTTGAAGAGTCTCCACCACCTTCTTGCCTTGATTTTTCTTCATTCCTTGATGTTTTCTATCCTCTACCAAAAGTGCCCCTTCCTCTAAAGGATCTGCCACCTCTAAAATTTTGATTTTGTTCACTCCTCATCTTGATTTTGTCTTCTTCCCTTAATGCTAACTAAAAACACTTATGAACGATATTGCATTTCAACAAATCAGAACCTAACCTTGTAGGTTCAACCCAGCTCACTCAGCTAATTGATTTCTGTTCATCCCTCTCTCGATACAAACCTCATTGGCATTGGAATCTTGGGTTATGAAGGATCTTGGCCAAACATGACCTATAAGGATACTGATTTCATTTTGTATATTTAATCTCAATCCATTCATGTATCTAGCCAATTTTTCCACCTCATTCTCATGCTTCTTATCTTTGAGGCTTAGTTTATGGAATTCCTCCATGTAAGCATTGACATCTAGGTCTCTTTGTTTTAGGTTTTGTAGTCTCTTGTGGAGTTGTACCTCATAATCCACTGGTAGGAATTCTGCCTTGATCCTAATCTTCATTCTTTCCCATGAAGTGATATTCTTTTTACCTCCTTGCACTCTCTCTTCTTGCATCATGTTCCACCATATCAAGGTGGATCCTATCAACCTTCATTTTTCCACATTCACCTTTTTCTCCTCTGTCACCTCCTTGTAATCAAAATGATTGTTCAGAGCATCCACCCAATCAGTTAACTCCTCTCCATTGAGATTACCTCCATAGGTAAGTAGCCCATCAAGATTGTCCTTAGAAATGAAGTTGACCACATCAAGGAAAAGTCTCTGGTCTTGTGGCATTGTAGTTGTCCCATCTTCCTTTTCTTCCCCTTCTTCTTCTCCCTCAGTCTCATCTCCCCACTCTATCTTAACCTTCTCTTTAGCCTTCTTGGCATCTAGAGTCTCTCCTCCATCTTCATCCTTTGTTTTCAACTCTTCTATCATCTGGGCCACCAAGTCCTTGATGGCCTCTTGAGTCATTTCTTTAGGTGGAATTGAACTTGATTTAGATTCTTTAGGGTTTGACATACACTGACTAATTCTATAGGTTGGCTCTGATACCACTCTGATATAGAGGTTTTGTGTCTAGCTCTCCAATTCACCCTTACTCACCCCAACTCCTCAACTCACCCTTCTACTCAAGCTCCTCCAAGGTAACTTGTTAAGGTACACTCCTTAGACCTCCAAGGCCTAAACTCTACTATATTTCCTCCTAGGTATATCCTCTTGAGGTTTCTTGTTGGTTTTGACCCAATTCTCTGATTTTGAGATGGTCTCCTACTAGGTTCCCAAAGCTCCAACTAGGCTCCAAAGACCTCCACCAAGGACCTTCACTCTAACGGCATGTTTAAAGGTTGTGGTTATGTTGTGTAGGCATTTTCAAGTTCACTTTATGCATTGACAAGGTCTGCACCTTCCTCCCAAGCCCTATGTTTTCAACTTGCTTCTATTGGCTGCTATTAGGCCCAATTGACTAGCCCTTCTTTGACTATTTTTGGTCTTCTTCCCCAAAATTTTGTAACAACCCCCAAATATTTTTACATATTCGGATACCCATTTGGAAGCTAAACAAGATCACTTAGTTTCCCATTTGGTTTTGTCGTACAACTAGGTTACTGAAAAAGAGCTCTTTTTAAGGGGTTTATGGCTTCTAGGTAGTTTTGGAAGATGTGCTCCAAAATCTTCACTAGTCACAATCACCAACCCAAAAAAAATTGTATTATCTTATTTCACTCATAGACCTTTCCAAAACACTATGGTTTTCTAGGGTGTCACTTCTCCATGGCTCTAAAAATGAGCAATCTTTGCTGCCCTCACACACTAGCTACAAGCTTGTGTGTTATTCATCTCACTTATTCTCATCATTGTGGCCTGCAAAAAAACAAAAAACCTACTCTAAAACTATTTAAAGAGCCTACCCAATCCATCCACTAGATTGAAACTTGTGCCATTCATGGATGCTCAGGTAAAATGCATTTTTACAATCAAAACCCCAAGTTTCAAGGATTTGTGAGCAACTTTTACAAAAATAGTGATAACTTTTCATCCAAGGCACTTAAAGCCTTCATATTATAATTTTTGGAAATATAAAAAAAATCCTAACTTCCTCTTCTATTATGAGCACTGTACCAAACCATACAGGTTGTACAAAAGCAGAAAATCAAAGCAAAAACAGTCCAAACGTGAGGAAAAGCATAAGAAACCCTTGGAAAATGAATTGAATGCAAACCAAAAGTTGATTAACTTTTTATTGGAGATTATTAGAAGGTTTTATACACCATTTAAAGTTTTTTCCAACCAACTTCCAATGCCATTTCCTTCATGGACAACTTTTGCCTAAAAATGCAAAAGTTGTCATGACCATTTTTTGACAACTTTTACCTATGAGTGCAAAACCACACTCCAAGGATCTCAAGGCCTAAAAAATAACTCAAATCAAATCCCACAATGGATTTAAACCATTTCCAAAAATTCTAGCAAGTGTCCAGGTATCCACTTAGTAGAAACCAAAAATTGACATTTTGACAACATTTTAGGATAATGACAATTTTGGATCCTGAGCACAACATAAGTGTGGACAACTAAAATATGGCTTCAAAAAGAATCATAGGATTTCTTCCACCTTATTACAACATAAAATAACTTTAAATCACACAAAAACTCTAAAATTCAAGAAAAGACAACTTTGAGCTAGGTGCTCTGCACTACTTAGCCTTATAGGTTAAATCACTTTCAATCCACTTACCGGTTGCACCTCAAAATGCTCAATTGTTTCACTCTGAAAATTAAATTGACTCATCTCATTAAACTGACATCACACCTTCTGGAAGCATCAATAAATCTAGTTTTCTACATTCATTCTTATAGCTGAGCTTTTCTTGCCAAAATGCAAATTTAAACTATTCCTGCTCTAGGGTTTCTTCCACTGATCACGAGGAGTATCAAATCCTGTTCTGCATAAAGATAAATGACCTACACCAAATTAGACATCACCTACCATATCTTCTTTCTTCCAAGACATGTTTTCTATACTTAGTAAACACTAACAGTCCATCGACATGGCACTTGGTCAATTACTATAAATGATTTAGCAGATTTCATCATCAACCTCATTCTGTACCTAGACATTCTACATCGATTGATGCAACCCATCGATCACCTTTGTTCAACCTTCCTCTATCTAAACACCTCTGCAACACCTCCCATGATTTATGATATTTGTAGTTAATGTCAACCAACTCAGTAACTACCTCGTCGATGCACACTCTGTCTACCGTTGCATACATTTCCACCACCTTGACTCCACATGGCACCTTTGTCGGTATCCACCCTACTCACTATGTTGGTTTGACTTGGTCATCAAAAAATTACACACAACCGATGTATGCTACATATAATCGGTCCCTCTTTGCCTATCAATTCTCTAATCCCATCGGTATATCTTTCCTTATCAGTTAACCATCTTGCCTTCACCTTCCTTGTGTCAGTGGATCATGTCAGTCCATTCATCACACATATCATTTCTCGGTAGCTATCTAGGGTGACACACCATGTGCTTCTTCAACTAACTAAGAGCACTTCACTTTTGTCTCTCAGTATAATTAGCTGCATGTCGGTATCCTTGTTTACCGGTTGGGACTCTTGATGAATTCATGCTCGAAATCAACCAACCATATCCATCGGTGGCACCAAAAATCTCCATCTTAACCTTAGTAGCTTTAAGTGTGTAACTATAGAGATTCATCTTCATCTGGTCAGTTCTCATCTCAACCGGTTTGCCAAGATGGAAAACATATTGTCTCACTTCTTCCTTCTCTATCCCAGCAGCACATCTTGACTTCACATGCTAATCTGATGTACATATCAGATCTCGACCTCTAGAGGCTTCTTCATTTTCCACTTTGGTCATCCGGTTGGTGGGAAGCATAGACAACTGCACTTCAACTGCTAAACACTGGTGGAGGAGGATCTATGTCACCTATTGGATAATGGAGTAACTTCCCTATTATTGGGTAGATGCAACTTCCCTACAATTCTGAGGTAGCATTCCTTCTCTAATCTTCTCTTCTTCCAAATACAACATCATTTACTATTTGGAGTTTTTCTAGATGGCATCATACTAGCATAACAGTGGCCTGTTCACTTTGTAGTGTTACCAGACCTCATCTTACTGGTTAGTACCATCATGTATACTAACATGTTCATCTACTTGTTCACTGGATACCGGTTTTTTTATACCCATTCACCAACTTGTATACCAGTGTCTCTAGCTTGCATACCACTTGGTCTCAACTGTACATACTATCGGTTGACATCAATGACAATAATTCACATACATATCCCATATTTTTTGCCATCCTATACTGGTTGGCATCAATGACAACACAATGCCAACAATCTCCCCCTTAAGCATTGATGTCAACACATATAGTATTTGATATACTACAGATTCTTTCTCCCCCTTTGACAACAATGGAAAAGGGCATTGACATCCGGTATACTAGAGACATTATTTCTCCCTCTTCCTACTGGTTGCTTCTCCATTTTTTTCCACTATGCTTTGCACCATCTCAAACAATAGCACTTGAGATGGAGGGTTCAGACACAAACTAACTCCAATCTTATATACCATCTGATACCAATTGTACCCAATTGTTGAAAGATGTGTTAGTGACTACTACTTACCTGTCAGTTAGACTACATCTTCTCCATCTGATACCACTTAGTGATAATCTGATGTCAATGGTACATTCTTAATTTGTGGGGGTTGCACTAACACTAATTTGTTGGTAGCAATTGGGTACCAATCTGATAATATATCCCCCTATGCAGGTAACCCTCCTTCCTTGAGCTCACAACTGGTTAAGTGAGCTCTTTTATTTTCCTTTGCAAGTTGTTCTAGTTGTAAACAAGACTCCACTTCCTATCACCCGGTGACCCAATGACAGATGAGAAAATCCTTTTCCTATTCTACTATACTTTCGGGCAACCTGATTTTGACTTTTATAGATAATTGGAACCTTCCCAAAGTCACTAACATACTGGTATGGTAAACCAACTACCTAATCTACCACTATGTTCAATATGTTTGATACTAGTTAGAGGATATAGTTGTGAACTCCCCCTGAACCACAAAACTCTAGTCTTCTTAGTATGTCAGGTCCTAATCTGGTGCTTCAATCTACACCTTGTGACAGTAGAGGTGAGCATCAGTGAACTGCAAATGATCTACCACTTCAATGATGTCCACCACAATCTTGTGACATACTCTTCCATGACCACAATACCAGCCTACATTACCATCATGTCACTTATCCAACCAGTTGACTCATTAGGATGTGTGCACATGAGATCAATTACTAGTTCAACACATTTCTAGACAATTCTTCTCCAATATTTCCCAAGGAAAATCTCTTCCTTCCAAGCCATGGGAGCCACTGCAATGTTACCGAAATGCATTGCAACACATATTCTTCAATACCAGTAATTGTCCCTACCAACAATATACTACACATGTCATTTTATTGTACCATTCCAATATCTTTGCCAGTATACTTTATCCTTTGGCCCTCCTTCTAGTGTCACAACCCACTTTGACACTTGCAGCAATGATCCATCTCGCCCGTGTGAATGTGTAGCCAAGATATTAATTTCACACTCTTTTCATCTCAACTTTTCCCTCATGTCGGTAACTTCCTGTCCTTAATATTTGTCCTTCTCAACATTGGGGGTGAATGATTTTATCAACATGTAGCTCCCCCTAAGGATCTGCATCTCCTTTAAACTTTAGGAGATAACAACTATGAATTGAATGCATAGTGTCGATCCATGGTCATGTTCTCCTCCGTCTTCCTCCATACCTTCTTGGTCTCAATACTCTTCCCATTTATAGTCATGGGAGAAGGTCTTACCTTCTTCTGTTGATTGGTCTTTTGTTTACTAGGTTCTCCAGTATGACTCGATACATTGCCATAGAAGCATATTGCATTCATCCCAACTAGACGATTGGAAGACCTTCTATTAGACCAGTTAGATCTTCTTGTCAGGGTCATGCCATTGTAGCCCACTACCAATTTCAACTAACTTCTTGATCTTGTAGGAGTGGTTCTTCTTTGAGCATAGCAGTTATGTCTGCTTCCATGTGCATGAATCATCTTCTTCCTACACTCATTACTTCTATGACTAGATCCATTGTAGTTATAACATATATAATTTATATTTATTGAAGTAGTAAATGGACTCTGGTTATCATAACCAGGACTGAGCTCATGCACATTTCTACATTCTGATGTTCTATGCCCAAATGCATTACATCTTTTACAAAATGAATTACTATCCCTAGGAAAAACACCTTTTATATTCCTAGACATCATTTTGTATTCCTCTGCCCTATGGCCATATCCTTTACAAGAAAAACAGTAACTAGAGAATAGAGACTTATTACTTACAAATTCATTTTTCCAAACATGAGATGATCTGACCGGTTTGGCTTCTTCACCTCTACCTCTCTAGGGTGCAACATCTCTTTGTCTTCCATTGGTGGGGGATCTTTTAGGCTGCCTTCTTGTATTCTTGTTTCTGGTGAACCTATCTTCTCTCAACTTTCTTTTTCCTTTAGGATCTACATTATTTCTTCTTTTTGCACTGGTCTTCATCCCTAGCTTCATGTCCTCATCGGTTGTAGTTAGGTCAACCTTCTTTCTTGGTGCACTTTTGATTGTGAAGGTCAAACTCTTGTTATCTTTTCTCAAGGAGACAAACTGAATGTCTTTGTGGGATACATCCTTTTTGGTTGAGCATTCACCGACACTATATCCTAATCCTTCGATATCCTTGGAGTTTTTTTGTTTACTCAACATTTTTTCCAAGGCCTCAGTGCTGCCATCATACCAGATCCTTAACTTGAGCTCATCTTGACACTTCCCAAGGTCTTTCCTGATTCTCTCCTTTTCTCCTTTTAGGTCCCAACATTCTTTGTTCTTTGTCTCCACTTCTATCTACAACTCCTCACATCTTCTCTCCTTGGCATCCAAGATTGATTTCAAGTCATCAACCATACCTTTGGCCTCTTCAAGTTGAGTTGTCAACAAGCTGATGTTCTTATTTGATTCCTCAAGACATATTCTCAACTGACTGCATTCATCATGAATTGATTTTTTATAATTCTTAAATTCATTTCTAACATTTTATAGCTTTTCTAGTGCACTTACCAGTTCACATTAAAGATCAAATTCAGCCTCATCTTCACTATCACTCCCAAAAATATCTTTCTAGGGAGATTCATCTCTATTGTCACCTTCTTATGTGTGCTCCTCATTTTCTATCTCTTGAGCCATGAAAAGGTGGGTTCCTTCTTCACTATTTCTGCTACAACAACTGGTTGATATATCTTTGTCATCTACACATGTTTGTTTCATTGATCTTCTTTCTTCCATAAACTAGTTCTATAGTGCTAGGTTCATTTCCATAAAGCTTCTTTAACCTGTTGCACAAACTCTTTGCCAATTTGCATCTATCCACCTATGAGGAAACATCATCTAAGAGCCCATATAGTATAGCCTTCATTGCTTTATCATTACACTAGTATCTTCTTTCTACTTCTAAATCGATGGGAGGACTAACATTATTAATGATACCATTTACAACAAACATCCAAACATCATACCCTAATGAGGACAGGTAGACTTCCATCCTGCAACATCAAATGGAATAGTTAGACCCATTAAACATGGGAGCAAAGATTGACTCAAAACAACCCATTGTGTTCTTATACTAGAATCTACCCAAGCTGGAGAAATCTTATTATTTGGGAACCTAGGCTTTAATACCAATTGTTGAAGACAATGTACCACTAAGAGGGGGATGAATCAGTGGCTTCCAAAACTCTCAAGCTTTTGATCCTAGGAGTGAGCACCGATTAGAAATGCAAACACTAGGTGAACCTACTCATGAGATAGAGAAAGACATCACAATGCAACCACACAAATGCATATCACATGACACGGGTATATATGAGGAAAACCCAAGATGGGAAAAACCATGGTGAGATAAGTTGTTGGAGTCTAGTGCTCCAATCCAACCTCATAATGAAAACACTGGTTACAACATTTAGGGCACCAACCCCTATACCAAGCATAGCTCCAACTCAGTGACAATAATACATTATATCAAAATAATATAATAGTTGTATCCTAGTTACAAATGGGTTATGTAACCTCTATAACTAATCTCTCTCTACCACTTTCTCTCCTACTCAACTTTGCTAGTAGTATTCTATGTCTTCCACTCTACCTCCTCTTTGCTAGTTCACACTCCCTTGCCTCACTGATTCACTGCTATCTCCTGTCACATTGCCTCCTCCTTGTTTGATCTCTTCTTACTCTCTTCCTCTCCCTTCTTAGCTTTCTATTATTTCCTTATTGGTTCAGGCTCTACTAGTTGTCTATCTTTGCACCTGGTTACCGGTGACTTCCTCAATACTAGTTCAACCTTGCTCTATCCTTCACCTTGCTAGATCTCCTTCTGTATTCTTCACTCTTCTCTGCCTGCTTCTTACTGGTAGAAACTCTATCGGTTTATACTACTGTTAGACTCTATAATAGTTTATAGGTTGCCTTGGTCTTATAGGTTAAAAAACTTCCAATCCTCTTACCGGTTGCCCCTCCAAATGCTCAGTTGTTTCATTCTAATAGTTAAATTGACACTTTTCATTCAACTGGCATCACACCTTTTGGTAGCATCAATCATTCTAGTCTTCTGCCTCCATTCTTATAGCTGATTTTTTCTCGCCAAAGGTGCACTAGGGTTTCTTCTACTAATCATGAGGAGTATCAGATCTCATTCTGTATGAAGACAAACAACCTACAACCAATCAGGCATCACATACCATATCTTCTTTCTTCCAAGGCACATTTTTTATACTTAGAAAAGAGGGACAATTTGTCAACATGGCACTTGCTCAATTACCATAAATGATTTAGCATATTGAATATGAGATATTTAGGTCCACCTAAATATCTCATATTAAAAGGGAGTACCATTATCATCATTGAGCTTTATTATGGAAAATAGGTTATGACAATTCAGGTATATGTTCAACCCATAAAGTAATTGTTCCCATTTTCATGGAGATCAGACAGTCACAAACAAGGAATGCCCCAGTTCACACTAGACTCTTAGTTTCCTCATATCCTTGGACAAGTCATAGCATTACTAAGAGACAATCAATAGACAACAAATAAAATAGATGATGATACCCCATACTTGCCTTTCTATGTCATTATCCATTTGACAAAAGCATTCCAATGCCTCCTTTTCCTACACACTTTGTAACACCTAAGTTTGATAAGTACAAAGGAAAGGGAGACCCTAAGGCATGTATAAGATATTTTTTCACATCTTGCATTGAGGTAGCAGCAGAAGAAACATACTTGATGAGATTGTTCCCACAAAGCCTAGATGATCAAGCTATGGAATGGTTCTCCCAACTTCCACCTGGAATTAAGTCTTGGGGTAATCTAGCAAAAGATTTTATCCAACATTTCTCATACAACATAGAGATAGATATATCAGTTACCACTTTGTTCAACACAAAGAAAAAGGATGGGGAGTCATTTTCATCATTCTTATAAAGATGGAGGAATTTAGCCAGAAGATGCTCTTGTGAAATTCCACAAAAAAAAATGGCAGAGATGTTCACATAGAATGTCCACAAAGAAATTGGTTATGATTTAAGGAAATATTTTTTGTCCACTTTTAAGGACATCATTGACAAAGGCTTAGCAATAGAGGTGGTCTTAATTGAGCAAGGAGTCATTAAAATATTCAAAGAAAACAAAGAGGATTTTAAAGGAAAAGACAGGCCATGATTTTGGAACAAGAACAAGAACAAAGTAAATGACGGTGTTGTCGATTCTAACACAGTTACCCAAAATCATTCTTTCTAGATCAAGTTCTACAAACAATCAAGTGAATACTCAAAAAACTTCAAAACCATGAAGGAAATACACCGCATTGGGAGAACCACTTGAGTCAGCTTTCAAGAAGCTAGTGGCAAACAAGATAATAACAATTCTAGACAATCCTCCATATGAGCCAAAGGTCAGACCAAATTGGTGGAATGATGATGAGTACTATGAATATCAAATAGAAAGAGACATAAAACATGGAATTGTCATCCTTTGAAGAACATTATACAATATCTGATTGATAGAGGTGACATTGAGATCGAAGAACATTCATCAAATCAAGAACATGACATGTTTAAGGAACCATTCCCTAAACATGAAAAGGGAAAAGCCAAAGCCACAGATGAGCAGATGAACTATACCAGAGCATCGTATAACTATGATTCAACTATTAATCACATTTAGATGGAAAATTATGTCTACCATTATCATAAAGGACAAAACACCTGAAAATTCTACCTAAAGACCCAAATTTGTCATAAAAGGCATTGGACCTTCTTTTGAATCTACCTCTGAATGTAATGTCACAACTCATTGAGGTAAGGTCACTTTGCAAGGTGCTCCATCTAAAACCACCGCTTCCTCATCAGCCAAACTTGAGTACGATCTAGTAGAACAGTTAAGGAGGACGCCCACGCTTATCTCCATCCTAGAGCTTTTACAGATATCCCCCGCACATAAAGCCATCCTTGACAAAACTTTGAGAGAAAAATTCATCTCCACAGATCTGAACATGGACCAGTTTCAAGCCATGGTGGGATACCTTTCTGTTCCACATTCTCTTACATTCATTGAAGCTGATGATGCCTCCGTAAGCCAACCACCTAATGCACCTTTACACATTGAAGTCTTTCTACATAAACATCGAATAAAATGAGTCCTGATAGATGGAGGAGCTGGTCTCAATATATGTACTTTGAGCACAATAATACAATTGGGATATTGAAATAAAGCTCTGAATTCTACAAACAAAATCACCATCAAGGCATATGATGACGAAGAGCGTTCATCCAAAGGCACAGTCACTTTACCTCTCAGAGTTGGGCTGGTTACAAAGGATGTGGATTGTCAAGTCCTAGACCTCGATCTCACATAAAACATATTGCTAGGATGTCCATGGATTCATGAGATGAGAGCAATCCCATCTACATACCATCAATGCATTAATTTTACTCATAATGGAGTTGAAGTAACACTTAATGGTGATCCTAATCCATTTATATATAACTTAATGGTTTACTCAACCTTTGCAACCATAATTGACATTTAAAAATCAATGTGCAAAAGGGATTGGTTTCATATCTTCCAGGGTAAACACTCAAAAATCAGAAGAAGCATTGGAGATCATCATTTCCAATGATCAATAAGAGAGCTGCTATTCCATTGACTCTAAAGGATGGGAATGGGGTTCAGACAAATCCTCCAATAACTATGAACTCACTGAGACATTCCAAAAACTAGGTGAACCCCTAGAAGAAGAGGAATTTCATAGAAAATTCAAAGTTGGTCAAGAAACAACCCCTGAGGATCCCACACAGTCTTTGTTTTTTAGGTTCTAGGTCGAATTCATGAAGGATGAGGACACCCATTCCGGAATGCGCTTTTAGTGATGACAATTTGGACTCATTCACAATCAAGACAAGTGAGGAGAGTGGCAACAATGACCTTGATGACTATCTTGACAAACTTGAATATAATTGTATGTGCACCCTAACACCCATTCACTTTGAAAACATTGAAGGCCTTCCCCTTGTTCACTACCAACTTATTGACTGAGACCATGAAGGATTTATACAATTTGACACATTCCAAAATGATGAAGCCTTTATCGACTATTTAGGCATACAAGATGATCTTCCTCTTGGGGACCATAAGGTGGGATACACTATAGAACTCAATAGCGTGGCATATTTTGGTGAGGGTGTTGGGCCTTCTAGTCACAAAAATGTCAAAATAAAAGCAAATCATGGGTTTTACGGTGAAAACCACATTGTGGCACTATCTGACCCAAAAAAGTAAAAAGAAAGGACGTATCTGAGGGTGAAAACCTCTTTGCGGTGCTTGAAGATGGAAGGATCAACATTCTTCCAGCATCATATGAAGAAAAATCATCCATGTTAGTAGAAGAGACCATCAAAACAAACATCGATACAAAAGAGATTCCACATAACATATTCCTGGCACAATCTTTGATAGAGAGAAAGACTGAAGTTCATAAGTTTCTTCACAGAGTGACAAATCAATTTTGCATGGTCATATGCTGATATGCCTAGACTAGATCCAGATTTAGTAATGCATCATTTAATAGTTAAACTAGGGGCAAAGCCAGTGAAACAAAAATTAAGAAAGATGCATCCACAAGTGGCACTATTAGTCAAGGAAGAGCTTGAAAAATTATTGGATGTCGGATTCATATACTCAACTAATTATCCTGAATGGATCTCCAACTTAGTACCAATCATTGAGCTGAATCACAACATCAAGATATGTACAGATTTCAGAGACATCAACAAAGCTTGTCCTAAGAATGACTTTCCATTGCCAAACATCAACTTGATCATAGATCTCACAATAGGTCATGCAATGTTTTCTTTGATGGACAGATTCTCTAGCTACAATCAAATAAAAATCACATCTGAGGATCAGCATAAAACAACATTTACTTGTCCTTGGGGAACTTTCTGCTGGAACGTCATGCTCTTCGGGCTAAAGAATGAGGGTACTACATACCAACGAGTCATGACTACTATCTTTCATGATCTCATGCACGTAACTGTAGAAGATTATGTTGATGACCTATTAGGAAAATCAATAGACAGAGACACACATTTGGACATCCTTTTAGTTGTTTTTGATCAGTTGGAAAAATACAAGGTAAGACCAAACCCCAAGAAATGTGTCTTTAGAGTAGCTTCCGGGAAGCTCCTTGGATACATTATTTCAAAAAGAGGTTTTGAAGCCAATCTTGCAAAAGTCAAAGCGATCTTAGAAATGCCACCACCCAGAAATATCAGTCAACTTTGATCTTTACAAGGAAGACTCCAGTCCATACGATGATTCATAGCACAGCTTGCGAATAAATGTCATCCTTTTCAGCACTTTCTACACAAAATCATCAAATTCAAATGGGATGATAACTGTCAACAGGCTTTTCAGATACACAAAGATTATCTTTTGAATTCACCAGTCTTGATGCCACTAGTCCCAGAACAACCCCTATTACTCTACATATTAGGTACATCAACAACATTGTGGGCACTCTTAGTGCAACAAGATGTTGAGGGCAAAGAAAAGTCAGTATTACATGAGTCGTACTCTAGTTGGCTATGAACTAAAATACACACCAATTGAGCGTGCGTGTCTCACTATGGTTTTTGCTTTGTAGAAATTATGATACTACATGCTAACTCATAAGACTAAGTTAGCCGCAAGGATCGATCCATTGAAGCATCTTCTCAATAAGGCGACACTTACTAGCAGACTACCCAAATGGGTGATGCTCTTGAGTGAATTCAACATTGTATATGTGGACTAAAAAGAAATAAAGGGACAAGCTATCATAGATCAGTTAACAGATGCACCCATGATAGATGATACTCCTTTAACTTTAGAGTTTCTAGATGAAGCCATCTTGACGATATCACACACAAATCCTTGGCAATTGTACTTTGATGGCTCATACACACAGCATGGTGCAGGAGCTGGCATCCTTTTTATCACTCCTCAAGGAGATTCCATTCCCAAATCATACCGATTGTCATTTTCTTGCACTAATAACATAGTAGAATAAAGACATTAACAACTAGATTATGGATTGCAGTTCAGTGGAAGATCCAGGAACTTCATGTTTTTTGGGGACTCCCAACTGGTAATTCATCAAGCAACCGATGACTACCAATCAAAGGATGAAAAATTAATTCCTTATAAGGAAATGGTAGATGACTTCAAGAAACATTTCATAAAGATAACCTTTGAGCAGATACCAAGAGAGCATAATCAAGCTGCAAATGCCATGGCTACTATCGCCTCACTGATCGATCTATCGCAAAATGAAACCCACTATGAGTTCTTGGTGGATAACCTTTTGGTTTTCTCATATGAGATCACTTCGACTAAGATGATATGTGTCATTGGTCCTGATTCCTAGTTGTACAGATCCATTTTCACATACCTTCATAACAATACCCTTCGTCCCGACTTATCCAACAACCAACGCCGCACTTTTATTTGCCAATCATCTCGATACATCATTTTAGCTGATATCCTATATTGTCAAGGTCTAGATGGCACTCTTCTTATATTTTTAGAAAGGGATGAAGCTCAAATTACATTACATGAAGTTCATGAAGGAATATGTGGTCCACATTCTAGTGGTCCTATCTTAGCGAAGAAACTTATCAGGACTGGATATTACTAGTCCAATATGGAAAAATATTCATATCAGTTTGTCAAGAAATGTAAGCAACATCAAATTCATGGAGACCTTATTCATGCGCTAGCATGAGAACTTCAACCGATTGCGACTCCTTGGCCCTTTTGTTAGTGGGGACTCAATCTCATAGGCAAGATTAACCTTCTTCCAATGGCCACAAATTCATTATCACTACCACAGAGTATTTCACAAAATGGATTGAAGTCATGCCTCTTACACAAGTCACTGGAAAATAGATTACTACATTCATTCTTAACTCTATATCATTTGTCAATACGGTATTCCTCTTTCCATCATCACCGACAATGGATGTGCTTTCAAAAATCAAGATGTTCATGAACATTGTGATCGATTCCATATTACCCATCATTTATCCACTCCTTATTACCCCCAAGGTAACGATCAAGGTGAGGCGTCTAATAAAACTATTCTTAAAATGCTAAAAAAGACAGTCGATGATGCTGGGTGAAGTTGGTATAACCAACTTAATCCTACATTTTGGGCTTATCACATAAGTGTTCGCACACCTACAGGAGCCACACCTTATTCACTTGTCTATGGCGCTGAAGCTATCCTGCCTATTGAGGTCGAGCTACCATCTTTATGAGTCTCCTTGCAAAACATTTTCAATGATGAAGACTACAGGGTCTCTCACTTACAAGAACTAGAACTATTGGAGGAACAAAAATAAACTGTTTGTAATCATCTCAAGGCTTATCAACAATGAATGAGTCGTAGTTACAATCACAAGGTAAAGCCTCACACATTTGAGGTAGGTGACTTAGTTCTCAAAGAAAATCCTAAAAATCAGCAAGATAGAGACAAGAAGGGCAAGTTCGAACCAAATTGGCTTGGTCCTTACATCATTACAACAGCCTATGGATCTGGTGCATATCAGCTCTCAAACCCAGAGGGAGAAACTTTGAAGGATCCTATCAATAGCATGCACCTTTGCAGGTTTTACACATATCTCTTTAGAGTATCCTAATTCAAAAAATAAAAATAAAAAAAAATTAAAAATAAAAAAATTAAAAATCATAAAAATTAAAAAATTAAAAAAAATTAAAAAAATCGAAAAAAGTAAAGAGAAATAAATTCATCCAATGGTGAAAACCAGTTCGGTGGTGCCCTGGGTAAGTACCATGGTGAAAACTGGGTCACCAGTGTGTTAGGATTCCCAAAGATACTGAGAGTGGGGGAGTGAATCAGTATCTTGTCAGTTAATGGATTTTCTTAACTTATTAAATGAAAAGCATTCCACAATAGTGTACCGGTAAACCAAAATTAATTCAGTAAATAAGAACAACAACCACAACATAGAAAGAACACAATAACACAATATTTTTGATGAGGAAAATAGCTATGAGAAAAACCTTGGTGGGATTTGTGACCCTCAATATTCGCTCACTGGCCAATAAGTGAATATTATTATTACAATAGGGGCCTGCACATGTAAGAAGGCCAACTGCCTAAAGCTCACTTCTTAAATATAAAAGAGAAGTCTCATTGACTTACAAAAATGGATTATATAAATCCAATGTCATGTACTTCTTCGGATCAACATTTGCTATGCTAGGTTCAATACCGATTTAAGTTCTGCAATAATCATAAACCTTACTTTACAATCTGCCTAAATATTCACACATGATATCCATCTTGCATATCCTCATTACAAATGTTCTCTAAGATCTCATACTTATATATGAGCCTTATTACAATATGTCTTGTCAGCTTACAAAAAGATATTACAATTAATTACAAAGTATAATAAACAAAATCTTGTCAGCCAAGATGCGGGTGAACATCTTTGCCGGTGTTTGTGCCTATGTCGGTGTCTGTCGGTTCCATAGGATTGTAAGATTTTCATCAATGACAATACCTTCAATCACCTATAATTTCTCATTGGAGTGTGCATTTTCCAACAATCTACCCTGTTGGCATTGATGGCAACACTCATGAGAAAAAGCCAAAAATTATATCCAAAAGTGTCCAAAATTTGTCTTACCAAAACTGTCTGCTTCAAAATTGAGTGCTCCCCCTGAGCTGATGATCTCTTCTGTTATCTCTTTTTCTCATCCTCAACTACTCCCCCTTTGGCATCAATGACAAAGGTTGTCATTCAATGTCAATTGAGTGTAGTTCTTGCCTAGTTCCCTATAACCGGTGGGTTACAATCTGATAAATATCCGCCAATGCAAAATTTAGATTGTTGTTGAATCTTTCACTATCCTTTATTGTTGCTTCTGTTCTCTAAATTGTATCAGTGATAAAGTGCATTTTCTCTTCCCGTGTCTTAAGTCCTAGAACAAGAGCCTCAAAAATCTCTTTTCTCAAAGAGATGAGGTTATCCAGTTTAGGACCTAGTTTTCACTTTAAATCCTTTGCCTTAGATTTTATTCTTTCTTTATCTTTTTCCAATTTTTCAATTTTCTCCTCAAAAACTACAATTTCCTTTTCAATTATGGATAATGAATCTGATGATCCTATTAAATTGTCAGCAATATTATTTATTTCCTTATGTGCTTTGCTGATCTCTGGATCTATGTTTTTTGTCAAAAGGTTAGTCTTACATGCATCTCTATACAATTTCTTGAATTCCAAAATTATTCTGCCAAGTACTGGTAATAAGGTTTCCATGTGTTCCTTATTCTTCTTGACTGCTTCCTCAAATAATTTTTCCTTTTCCTTATTCATTTTCTCTCTGAAGGTGTCTTCATTTATCTGATCCAGTGTTATTAGGTTGCCAATTATATACTTAAACAATGTGTCTAATTGGCTCAATGAATCTTTATTCTCTATATTACACTCAGGAGATATCATCTTCAAATTTGGTAAAGTGTCATCAGTAGCCTTATATGCCAGTGCATTACACTCTTTTCTTTTCTTTATTGAGTCTAATAACACCTTTGTTACATTAGTAGGCCTAAATCTAGTTAAGGATGTTCCAGATGACTGTCCAATTGTCTTTACAATCTGCAATCCACCAGTGGTAGTGATAGCCTTGCTTTCCTCTTTCTCTGGAGGATCTTTTTGAGTTTTGATTTCTACTACCTTGGGCTTGTCAGATGTGGCCAGCGGAACTATCTGAGTATGTACCTATGAAGAAGCCTATTTCTCTACCTGTTTCTCAATGTTTTTCTTAGTATGAACCTATTGCTCTATCGATTTCTCTTTGTTTACCTCTGTATTGTCTACTGTTGGTGATTCAATAGATTGTTTAGTTTCAGTAGTTGTCAGTGGTTCAGTAGATGCATCAGTATGCACGTCTGTGGTATCTTCCTTTCCTATGTCCAGTGGATCATTTGATTTTTTGGTTTGTTGATCTTCCCGAATTTCAATGTTTTCAACTGTAATATTTCCTACCAGTGGCTCAGTTGCCACATCTCTCTTGTCAATTGTTTCCTTATCCACCATAGTATTGACTTCCTATGTGTTAATATTCATTGTGTATAACATCTCAGAATCAGGATTTGTATCCTCATGTGGTGTTTCCATACTCTCTGTTGCCGGTTGTGTGTCAGTAGTTTGTACCAGTGGAGTATCAGAAGGAGGTGGGGGAAAGTTATTAGTTATCTTTAGGCTTGGAGGTCCACCTACCTTGCCTTTCTCATTATCCTTATCTTTTTGGTAGACTCTAGTAGTCTTCGGTCTTTTAATCTCTTCTCAGATTTCCTTCTCAACAAAAAATGTATCCCACTGATCTGCAATTTCTTATGATATTTCATTTACTCTACCTGCCATTAGTGCTACATGCCAGTGACCAATTGAAAATACTATCCGGTTTGCCTCACTAATTAATTCATCTATCTCTTGAGTTGAGTTCACTAGGTGAATTGCAAGTAATTTTTCTATTTTGATCTTTTTATCTAATTCCACAATAGCTATCCTTCTAGCTTCTAATCTTTTGTACAAGTCATTGGGTATGTCATCTACAATCTCCATCAAAAATTTCTTATAAATATCAAGATGTAATAAAACACTGTTTTCTATGTTCTCTTTTTCATCATTTGAAAGTGTGTTATACAACTTGCTGATATTTTTCAATTTCCCATCCTCAGTTATCTCATTCAGAAGTTTTTCCAAAGGTGGAATAACATGTTTTTCTTTCCTTTTCTTTGGTGTTAACTTCTTAGCCAGAGGCCTAACTCCTTGTTGTTTTTGTCTTGTCCTTCTAGGTGTAGGTGAGGGTATCGGTAAAGGGTTTTCTTTTTCTGTCTACCCTTTTGAACTCACCTAGTATATCACTGTCAGAAGAAGTTGCAACTAGTGAAAGATGTGTTTCTGGTTGTAGTCCTTCCAATTCACTCTCCTTAATACCAGTTTTGTTCAATACATCCTCTTTGATTTCTTTGGCCTGCTTTATTCCTTTCCTGACTATATGTTCAGTTTTCTTAATTCTTTTCTCATATTGGATTTTTCTTTCTATGGTTTCAGCGTTTCCAAATACTTTTTCTTTCTATTCCTTAGGTTCTTCTAAGAGGGATTTTGCATAGGTTTCAACGATGTTGTCATCTTCCTCATATCCGATCTCTGTGACCCAAACAGTCCTAGGGACAACTGCCTCCATCCAAATTTCATCTTTCTTGATCACAAAGCATATCTCCTTTTGGTATTTGTCAATAATAGATTGAGATAGCCTTATTCTAGTCTTCATCCTAGCCTTCAAAGTTTGAAAATGTTCATTTGTATTCTTTTCATTATCATCTCCCATGTTGTTTAGTATATCTAGCAGTTGTTTTCCTATAGGTATATCAAAGCCAAAATCTTTTCTACCAATACCAGGTACTTCCTTAGTAATATACAACATTAAGCATACAAGCAGGTTGCCAAATATGAAAGTTCCTTGCTTATCACCTTTAATTTTCCTCAAATTGTCTATCAGTTCATCTTTTATCCACTCACATACATCAATTATTGCATTGTTATTCACCATGTCATATGCACTTTTGATACATAAGCTAGAGACTAAGTTTAGTCTATTTGCATGTGTAGCCTTGTATCCAAGAATCATGCTAATAAATCTAACATTGATGTCTTTTACATCATTGACTCTTAGGGATCTCTTATCAAATATTGCGTCAGTTAGGGTCATCACAGTGTCATTTGGAACCTTTTTAGTTTTGTCAGGCCTACTACTAGTGGAAGGTAAGACTATCACTGCCCTAACTGCCTCTTTGGTAATCTTATGGATGGAATCCAACCAAAAGAACTCCCCATGTACTCTTCTTAGCACAATCCTTATCACATCCTTAGGAAAATCAAGGATATTGAGAATTTCCACAAAGCCTAGGGTTTCCACTATCTTGTGTTTCAGTTTAACATTTCCATTTTCATCACAAATTACAATCCTATACATGTTCTTAATTTCATCATCTCCTAGTTCCTCAATATGACAATGTATATACATTCTATGATCTTCTACATAAACTACTCCCTTATGTATTTTTGAAAATGCTCCTAGGGTATCATCTTTCTTCGCAATTTCGGGAATAAGTTTGAACATAGGTCTAGGGTGCTTAATAACTTCAATCATAATAGGCTTTGCAATTAATTCAGGTGCAAAGGAAGAAGCCATTGTTATAAATACCTTCATCTACCTTTAGGATGATTTGTTTGGATGATTTGCTTCAGTTCTCGTTGTGGATGCCTTCGCTTAGGATTTTTGCGTTCTCTGGATGTTTGAATGCTCGGTGAATGAAAAAAGAGCCAAAAAACTTGCGTTATAGTGTCATTTCCTTCAACTGCCACATTTAATGTCTATCAGTTAAGTGAAAACTTAACTCATCTACCAATAAAGAGTTATTTCAACTTCTCATCATCAACTGAGGGTAAACTAGCATGTTTTTCAATTTGTTGCCATAACCCCAAGGGATTATTTCTTAGTTAGATGAAGAACCTCCTACCGGTGAAGTGATATTCTATTCTAACAGTGAAGGAATAGCTTCACTAACATTCATGTCTGACTTTCTAATCCATTGTTTTGAAAATTCTTGATTTAACTCTTCAACCTTTTCTTTACCTTTCAAACTGCGTCCTTTGTTATTTGCTAGTGATGCCTTACTTCTACAAAATTTTGCAATATGTCCAATCTTGTTACAAGCATAACAAGTCACATTGTTTTTCTGAATAGCCTTTCCATATCCTATGCCGATATGTGTTCTGCATTGATTAGATAAGTGTCCAAATATTTGACAAATATAACATCTTACATTCATTCTACAATTTTCTGAACTATGACCAACTTTATTGCATTTAGAGAATTGACCTGTGGGTGCTTTGGTGTTCTAATAGTTTCTAGATCTGCACTGATTTGCTTTATCACCATACTTGTTATAGTTAAAGCATTTCCCATTGAATTTATAAGCATTAGGTTGTCTTATCGGTTTACTATGATCATGATTGTTTACAGTACTGGAGCTTTCACCAACTTCAAAGCCAAGGCCATTTATATCTCCATTTGGTTTCTAATTCTTCAACATGTCATTAAGTTCCTCTAAGCTTTTATTGAATTTTTCCTTGTGTTGAGTTGCAATAGCCAACTCCTTTTCCAAGATTTCTTTCTATCTCATTAGTTCAGTTTTGTCATTTTGTGTATGCATCAAATCTATCTTCAACATATCATTTTCATGATTGAGTCTTGTGTTTTCATTTCCAACATCATTTAGTCTTCTAACCAAGTCATCTTCATTTTTTTTTCTATCTTCAATGTCTTACAAAACCTCATAGTCATATCTTGCATCTCATTCTTCATTGTATTGTTTTCTTGTCTCAGCTTGTTTACAAGGTCATTAAGGGTTTCTTTCTCATCATCATCACTCTGCATCTTCTCAGAAAGTTCTCTTCTTTTGTTCCTAGAAATAGTGAGATTTTTCTGAAGTCCTTGAATGATTTCCTATGCAGCCTTTAGATCATCATCAAGTTTCATATTCTTCAACTTTTCTGCATCATAGTCTGAAAGAGTTGTTTCCAATTGCTTCCTCAAGTTTTCCATCTCCACCGGTGTTAGAATCTTCCTCAAGCTGTTAGGCTTTTGAAAATAGAGGACCAAGCTCTGATACCAATTGTTAGGATTCCCAAAGATACTGAGAGGGGGGGGTGAATCAGTATCTTGTCGGTTAATAGATTTTCTTAACTTATTAAATGAAAAGCATTCCAAAATAGTGTACCGGTAAACAAAAATTAAAGTAGTAAATAAGAACAACAACCACAACATAGAAAGCACACCATAACACAATATTTTTAATGAGGAAACCTGGTGTGGGAAAAACCTCAGTGGGATTTGTGACCCACAATATTTTCTCACTACCCAATAAGTAAATATTACTGTTACAATAGGGGCCTGTACATGTAGGAAGGCCAACTGCCTAAAGCTCACTACTTAAATACAAAAGAGAAGTCTCACTGACTTACAAAAATGGATTATATAAATCCAATATCATGTACTACTGCTTCGGATTAGCATCTGCTATGCCAGGTTCAGTATCGGTTTAAGTTCTACAATAATCATAAACCTTACTACAATCTACTTGAATATTCGCACATGATATCCATCTTGCATATGCTCATTACAAATATTCTCTAAGATCTCATAATTCTATATGAGCCTTATTACAATATGCCTTGTCAGCTTACAAAAAAATATTACAATTAATTACAAAGTATGATAAACAAAATCTTGTCGGCCAGGATGCTGGTGAAAATATTTGTCATTGCCACTGTCTATGTCTGTGCCTGTGCTGGTGTCTACCAGTGCCATAGGATTGTAAGGTTGTCATCAATGAAAATACCTTCAATCACCTACAATTTCTCTTTGGATTATGCATTTGCCAACATGGTGCCATGTGTAGAGACATTACTCCTCCCTCCTTTAGTTTTACATTTCATCCTTTCACTTTGCACACACTCACAACCTATCCATCCATAATAAACTTACCCATTCCCATCATGAATTGTTATTGACCTACCTCAGATTGGTTAGTCATTCATAATAATCCCTCCTTTTCACCCCTTTCCATCCATAATAAATCAGCTCCTATCTATGGCTAAGGGAAATCCCAAGTCTAGTGATGGGTGTGGAACTAAGTGTATATGGTGAAAATGGAAACAACAAGATTGAAAGACTAAATGAATTCAACCACAAAACCCTAGCCTAACAACAACAAAGATCCACCATAACATATGAAGATTACCTAAGACAATGCAAATCAAATGAAATCACAAAGATTATACCATCACATGTCCAATAGGGTTTGGATCTCCATTCTTCCTATCTCCATTGATCTTGCTTGATATATTTGCTCTTAGATTTTATGTGCACAAAAGCTCAACAAAGAATGGAATGTGGTTGCAAGTAGGATCGCATATGTTCAAAAGTGTAGTGTAGTCAATTGATCAAGTAGTTAGATTGATTAGCATGATTGGTTAGGGTTGATAATGAAGGAAGTATCCTCTTATATAGAAGACACTATAAGAAATGAAGGGATAAGATTGAGAGGTGTAAGAGATAAATGGTCGGATATGATTAGAGGGTAGGTAGAGGAAATAATAAAATAATAAGAGAAGTAGGTAGTGTATGAATTAAGAGATGAATAACATGTGTCATAAGTGGAATAGTTTAATGAATTAATTAAATAAATAAAGATTTATTTAATTAATAGAGGAAGTGGAATCAATTAAATAAATAAGATATTTATTTAATTTAGGAAAAGGGATAATTTAAATAAATAAATGTATTTATTTAAATGAGAAATAAGGCTAGAAGAGGATAAATGAATTAATTAAATAAATAAGGATTTATTTAATTAATATAAGAATTAGGCTTAGATAATTAAATAAATAAAATATTTATTTAATTAGATATGACAATTTTAGGTGTCTACATTTTGCCCCTCTTTGAGACAATGCGGCTTGTCGCATTGTTTCAAAGAAGATAAGATGAACTGATACAAAGTTGCCCCAAGATGGGAATGATATGCCCCCTCAAGAGATTGGATGAAAATGTCTAGAAAGATCATAGACAATCTCTCGATAAGAAAGAAAGGCTAGAATGGACTGACTGGATAGGATAGAGTGACAGAGTCATGGGATAATGAAGACTGACTTGGGAAATGAGGGCTAGGGCTAGGGTAGTCTATAAGATAGACCATGAGGGGAAAACATCCTCATTGTCATCCACACATCCAAGAGATTAGAGTGCAGAGAGAGAATAGAGCAGCAATAGTCCGCAATGATGGCATTGATTCACAAATTTGATCGTGTTTGCCGATTTCAGAGGCTAGCAAAGGCAGGAGAGCCGGTAAGTACCGCAAAACCTCCTTGTACTTTATCGCAATAAATGTTGTCATAAATGCATGCTAGGTAGCGCAATAAATGCATTTTAGAATATGTCAAACAAGGGTAAAAACGTCAAGGCATGTCTAGGTAGGCTAGGCACGTTTGTGTAGTCTATAAGCATGTTTATGTCATGAAGGCACGTGTATGTCTTCAAGGTTGAATCGACAGTTCTGTGATGAACACACATTGTCGATTGGATAAGCTACTAAGAGGATACACTCAAGAAGGTCCTCTACGGAAGACTAGGATAGATGATAGGGTGAGGATTGACAATTCTGTGATAGAACATACGTTGCCAATTAGGAAACTACTCAAGAGGATTCACTCAAGCAGAGGCCCTAGGATAGGATAGATCAAGGCACTTTGTGATGAATAGTGAGTACCAAGACATAGTACTTTGTGATGAATAGGGAGTACTAAAATATGAGAAACACTTTGTGATGAACAGTGAGTGCAAAATACGTAGTACTTTGTGATGAACAGTGAGTACCACTAGGATAAATAGCAACAATTTGTGATGAACAGTGAGTGTCACTAGGATAAAGTGCCATATGATAAATGTAAGCACTAGGATAAAGAGCATAGTTTTGTGATGAGCAGGGAATGCCACTATGACTGACATGATTGATTTGCTTGACTACAGGAGTATTTGCCTATGCTGCAGTCGCGAGAGAGATTCCCATCGACTCAGAGGTTGCGACCAGAGCTGCTATTGAGGCTATGGGTCTAAGATACATCTTGTATGTGCTTGAGTTTTAGGTGAACATGGGGTTGCTGACTGCATTAGCTGAGAGATGGCACTCAGAGACATGTACATTTCATTTGCTAATGGGTGAGATGATAGTCACCTTGGAGGATGTTTATAGGATTTTGAGGATACCGATCAATGGGGAGTTGGTTCCTTATGATCGATACAGAGATAAGGATGCACTGAGACAACTGTTCCAGGATCCGGGATTGGAGATGAGGATTGGACATGTGGCTTGGGATACCATGACACAAACAGGATTAGCACTACCAGCAGTACTAGTAGGAGTGATCAGTGGGTTCCTCTATATTAGTTTTGTACCATTTTGTATGATGATGTAGACACCTATGGGTGATTGTAGCCATATGATTTTGACATCATTGTATCATGACACTTACGATTTTGAGATATATATAAGATGATTCATCTTTGCAAAAGCTATATGCATGTGTACCTATGTGATATTTCTATGTGATGCATGTATCTATGTGATGCAAATATGTTGTAATACCCCACCAAGAAACCCCTAAGGGTTTCAGTTAACAACAATCAAATAGAGTGTAAATATATATATTTTTTAATAATATTTAAGAGTATTACTGATTAGTTACAACATTCAGATAATTAGGAGTCACCTAAAACTTAGATACCACGGCGGAAGGCTAAACAAACCTAAGGAGTTTCCCAATGCGATTACATAACCTTACACCTAACTCAACTTGCGTCAATTGATCCAATAAACTAGATGACTTAGTTATGAGATAATGCATTCGACATGGTCATATGAATGTTCAATGAATTGACGTCTTAGAATTTTAGGAAGAGTTCATTTACTTTGGGTGGTTAGGAGGCCATCGTGAGGTTATTTACTCAATGCACTTTATCACCTATTTAATTTAAGAGGCCTCCCTTAAGGTTCAATGTGATAAATATAACAAAGTTCATTCATTGGATTTAAGATAACCACCCACATTTGATATCTTTCTTAAATATTAAAAAATATGGCCAATAAGATGAACTTTTTTCATTAAGGATTAAACTTCCATTAATAGAGTGTGGTTCCCTCATTAAAGTTTAAGCATAACCAAACTAAAGAGTCGTAATTCTTTTATGGAGGATAAAATGTGAGTAGCCATGGAGTTCATTCATTGAAGTTTTAATAATGCTAATAGAAGTACTAAAATTCATTAAGGTGAAAATGTATTATGAACACATGAGTTCATCCTTTAAATTAAATTATAGATAGCAAGATGATATTCATTATTACAGGTTTAAAATATAAGTTCCTAGTGACGTTTTTCCATTAGGATTTGAATATAACTATCTTATTGCATGTCGCTCATTTTTTGTTAAATGAGGTTAATATGAAGAAGTACTTTTACTAAGATTAAGATATAAACAACTATATGAATACTTCCCTTTTTAGTTCAATTTTAGCAATCATAAGAGATTCTCTTATTAAGGTTACAATTATGGATAAATAGTTGAGTTAACCCAATTTTCAAATTAATTTTGGTAAGGATTATTTGTTAAGATTAAAACATAAATAACTGAACAAATTCATCCAATATAGTGAAGACATGATTAACATGGCGTTACTCAGTTACTAAGATATAAAGGTAGATATCTATATGATGTTCATCCTTTAGATTTTGATTTGACAATTATGACATTAGTTCTAACTTTGTTTCCCATTCACATTCATTCAATTAACATACTTAATAACAAGCTAACACAATAAAGGCATCCTAATGAGATTCTTTCCACCATTATTTCCTTTAATTAACATAACCAAATTCTTCTCCATAATCATTCTTACAATGTGTTTATGAACCTGATTACTACATTTATCAAGATGAATAATTTTTATACACTTTGATATAAATTCGTTAAATTCCCGTCATACACTTATACAAGATAACAACCATACATGATAACTTAAAGCATGGAACAAAGGAAGCTAAAACATCACATAACACAGATATGATCTCAGAGTTCACCCCTAAAGGGCTACATCTCCGGGTCTGCTCAACTGCAAGACCCCTCTGGCATTTCATATAGTTAGGATTACATAAGTTTTCATGTCAATTACATCTCTGCCCTTTAGGCGACCACATCCACTATACAATATCTACCTCGGTTGATTATTACATAGTGATCCCTTCTAGAAGCGGATCAAATTGAACCCAAAAAGAAAAACACGAACATAGATTCTCTTGTCTAATGGTACCCTAACTAGGGGCTTGACCGACTTATGACCAAACACTATCATATCAAGTCTTACCATTACATAACCAAAATCTATTATAGAAATTTAAATCTGCATAGGCATTATCCGGTAGAGGTATTCGTTAACCATATTGCTTTAACTATTAGTGTTGATCAAGTTGATGGATTTGCTAAATTAACTTTTATTTAAAAATTCATATTAATCCACCATTACTATTTAGTCTATGTTAATAATAAGTATTAACCCGAGTATGATGTAATCAATATGAAATTAATAACTTGTATTAAAGTATGGATTTACTAAAGGTTGATTTTCTAAAATCCAAATATATTATTTAATAATCTCGGATTAAATAATATAAAGAAAACTAAATTTAAAATTAAATGATATAAAAGAAGTTGAATTTAAATCCTTTTAAACTAAATTCAAAATCACTTATTAATTTGATTTCTTTTTTTTTATGTTTTTATATATTACATATATATATATATTCTTTTTTTTAAAAACAATTTATATATAATAATAAAAATATATATATAAATAAAAAAAAAACTTCTTAATTTTTTTTTAAAAAAAGAAGAGGGAAGGTACCCACATGGACACCCACGTGGGCCCCCCCCTTGGCAGCCCAAGCTACCATTGGTAGCGCTGCTACCAAATGGTAGCAGGCCGCCACCTTTGGTAGCGCTGCTACCATTTGGTAGCAGTTCGCTACCTCTGGTAGCGCTGCTACCAACTGGTAGAAGTTGCTACCGGCTGCCATGGGGTTTATAAATTTTTTTCTTTTTTTTATTTTTATTTTTATTTTTTATTTATTTTTGGTTATAGCATACAAAATCAGTAATAAAAAAAAATAACAAATCCCCAATGCACACCACACAGCCTGAGATAGGGATATAAAGCATTTTCCAGCAATCCCCCATTTTTGAAAAAAAAAGTCACAATCCATATATTTTCCAGCAATCTCCCATTTTTTTTTGAAAGAAAATCACAGTCCATATATTTTCCAGATTGCTCAAAACCAACAACCAAGTGGGGAACTATTTTTTTTTGAAATAAACATGAACGAAATAACCAAAAACAAAACGTAAAAACCCCCCATTCTCCATTTATTGCAGTCACAACCATTTTTTTTTCTTCTTTTTCCAGAATGTTATGGATTTCAAAAAAAAATAGAAGAGTTTGACGAATAACCACCAAATCCAAAAGAATGTTTGCAGTCCATTTTCCTCACAAAGATCCAACAAAAGTTAAGCTTTACCAATTTTCTACAATGAAACTTACTCACAGACATCAATGGAAAATCTGAAAACCCATATTGCAAGAAAGAAAAATACAAAACCCCTTTTTTTTAATAAACATTTTAAATCAAGCTGATGATCAGATTCCTACCTCAAAACACATTCCGGGAAGAATATTTTTGAAGAAGAGCTCCACCTGCAACTCAAAGCAAAACTCCATTTTCGCCAAAATCCCCAATCTCCATTTTTTTCCCCAAAAAGCTCTCAAGAAAGAACCCCCCAAAAATATTCAAAAACTAGGTTAAATGAGAAACCTCCTTTTTGCCCTAATTTTCAATTTTGAATTTAAGCAGTTATTTTTTTAAAAAAATAAAAGAAACATGAAAATGGAAATCATTATTTTCCACTACTCAATAAATCTAACTTGTTTTATTCTAATTAAAATTTACATGCTTCTATTTCTTATTTAATTCTAATTTTAATCTCTCAATATCAATTTAGGCCTACATTTATATTTTGAACTGTTAACAAGGGTGAGGTATTTAAATTAATTTAAATTTCAAAAATCAATCATTTATACTATATCAATTTTGCAAGTAAAAAGAATAATTTCCTTTTAAATAATAAAATCTACCCTTTCTATTCCAAAATGCGAAAATGATAAATTTATTTCTGTTTCCCAAATGACTTTAAATCTTTCCTTTCTAAAAATGTATAACTAATTGAATTTCGTTATTATTAAAATTAACTATTAAACTAACTCGCTATAACATAATAAAGCGACCTTTTTAAATAAATGACTAATCTCATGAAGGAGATCTATTTATTCTAATTTTCTCAACCACAAATGCGTAAATGAGCACATTATTCCATGTTAAATACCTTAAGCTTGCTAGAATAATAATTAAAGCGATCTCTTTAAATTAATGATTAATCATATAAAAGAAACTACCTATTTTAAATTTCTAAATTACTAATGCGTACATCTACTCATTAAATTGAATTAAATACTCAAGGTAACAAACTCCACTTACCCTGCGTAAGGCACGCAAACTGAGGAAGTCCACCAAATCACACGACACGCAACCCAACAAAAAGAAAGCCCCACGAACCACACACGACGCTCACCTGACCATGGCTAAGGCAAGATGAGAGTTTTATGACCACCAAATCCGAATTCTAAGGATGAAGGAGGTATACTCAACCCTGCAAATCCCAAAGGAGATGAACCTCGCCCTAGGCGATGTTGTACCTGCAATCTCCTGCACCCATGAATTCATGCAAGCAAACATATACATATACATATTCAATGAGGGCGTTAGCTCAAGATTTATCACAAGAGTTAGGAAACAATTACATTTACACCAGAATCGACGCAAGAGCACAATAATAAGTATGCACAATTATTTATATTATCTAAACTACACATTGCATCATGGTTAACATACCATTCAAGAATGCCACATAGGAAGTCAACCAAGGTCAAACGGGTTTTAAAAGTCCGACTAGGGTAGGGGTATTACATTCTCCCCCCCTAGGCTCCGACTTACTCCTGGAAGTCGCAAGGCTAAACGGAAGTCATCCAACACGTATTAGCCCTTAAACTCAATTAACAATTATCAATTTGCACAACCAACTATTTTGTCATCATATTAGAACATTATTTATAAATCCTCTACGAGTGTCATTATCCATTATTAGAAGGCATCTAACATCATTCACATCTTAAAATATTCTAGAATTTTACACACAATCATAGTAGAGAACGAGAATTTTCCTTTTTTTTTTTTTATTACACCAAATTAAAGCAATTTAAAATATATAGGCATAGTTATCATACTCATTTATCAAACATGACAAGAAAATATGCCCTCAAGGTCAATTTCTTTCACCAATTCATCTCTTTTCACAAAACTTTATCGCATAGAACTAGCTTCAAATATCAATTTCTACAACCAAGTTAACTTTCGACAAATAAGAGGTTCATAAGAACTCAATTGTTTACACTTTTTAGACATACAAGAACCTTTCCAATGACTATGCCCCATAACATAGTGACAAGTTAATACCATTTAATCCATGATTACACTTAATATCCATCCACAAGACTGGTTTGCACAACACAAAAGGTCACATGTGAGCATGTCTAATGCTCGGTCAAAGGTAACATATACAATCCACATCTCTATGCCTGCTCTCAGAACAAATACATGATCAACAATATCCAACATCTCACTCAAGGGCTTGATGGTGCTAGGGTACACCATAGTGGTGCTACCTCCCATACAAGTCCCTAATGAATATCCCTTGTTGTGTAAGGTGTTTAGCCTCCAAGAGATAGTCACCACTCATAGGTAGGTAGTGGATCCTAGCTGTCTCATAGCCTCACATACCTCCATCCTCAAGGTTCCCTACATCTACTTCCTCGTATACACTCATCCAAGACCGTCTCCTACGTTCTTGGAGAGGAATTCACATTGCAACACAAGATCAGCATACAAAAACAACAAGGATAAACTGGTTTAGCCACCAAAGTACAAAAGAATAAACATAATAATTGTCAATTCCAACAATAAAACAAGAAAATAATTTTCGGATTTGCAACATCAAATCAAGTAAGATCAAGTTTGCAAGGTCATGGCTAAACTGTCAAGGTCAAAGTAAAATAAATTGCTGGCCCACAAGGAAATAAATAAATAAATAAAAGAAAATCATAAGTGCACATTACATCACTACATGACTAGTAGCTAGCCACCAACGAGGAAGGAAGGAACAATTGTCTAGCTATCCTAGTAGCTCATCGTGTGGTGTGGCCAAGTCACACATCTGCATGGCATGGCAGTGTGCACCTCGGCATCACCCCGCATCACGTCATCACGTGGCATGGCTCTACCCTATACCTAGCGGTAGGGCGCATGGAAATGTCTACTACATCCTGCATCGTGTCTCAGCATGGCATGGCAATACTCCAAGCGGACAAGGCACGCAATGGACGTATCCCGCATGGTAGTGTACCCCGTGAATAAGGCACGCGCTGGTCACACCCCGCATAGCGATGTTCCTCTCAGGATACTCACCGTAAGCCAGAGGTATACATGGCTAAGGTCTACCCACAAGTCTACCAACACTAGTCAGTTGGCAACTTATGTAAGAAAATAACACGCCTCTCATGAAGACAAGGCAACAAATGCTCCAATAAAATCCATCAATATGCTCAAGAACTGTCCTCTAAATGCTCAAAATAAAGGATAGGAATTAGGCTGGCACACATGAACCTCGTAAATCAGTTCATCACAAGGGGAAGTATTGAGTACACCTATGTTACAGTTTCATTACAAAACTATATTTTTCCTCAAAATAGGGAAGCTACAGTCGCTTCGTGTCGACATTACTCGTACGCTGTTCATACTATTCAAGGAATGGTGATTTCTACTATTACCCCTTCACATACTGACTTATCAACAACCCGTGGGTTGACACTCAGTAAGGAAACAAATAAGCAACATCACATAGATAGGTATGGTTTCCCATACCCATAAACAAACATATTCCCCATGGTTGATTACTTCACCATCCCATGGGCACACATAGCAAGTACAGGTTCCTTACAACACACACAGAAAAACACCATTATTGGTTTAGTCACATTTACGGGGAGCACTTTACATTATGCTAACATATACTTAAGGGAAGTTTTAATTATGCTTTACACATGAATTACTAAATAAAGTTTACTCTAGATCCACGTACTTAAATTTTCAACAAATCAAATTTACACAAGGAAATAACATCATCTTGATATCTTTCTCAATTTCCCCTAAGCATATTCATTCACATTACTAACTATGCAATTTTCTTTTCCAAGCAAAAAACTTTCCTCTCTCAATTAGGAGCCAAAAGCAAACATACAATTTCATATGCATTATAACAAAAATTTCTTCTTAGACCACTGCATTCCAAATAGTGTTTCAAAAACAACAAATCCTATATTCTAGACAAGAGGAGGAAGAGAGTTGGAAATTCAACTATTTCCTATGAATACACAAGAATTTCAAGATCACACCATATGCTCGGATATAAGTCTATCATTTTAGTTGCATGGTTTTCATTTCGCTATCTTTTAGGAAGGTGTCAAAGCATCCTAACATGACATTTCTAATCATTATTGTTGCACTATAATGTTCTAGTTTTCCAAACAAGATTTCAAGACAACCAAATTTTCTTTTGTAATACAAGTCTTCTTGAGAACAATCACTATTCATGATACAATACAATACAATAACACATCAAATTTAACATGGAAATTTCATTATATGACAAGGAGGTAAATGAAGAGCTATCTACTGGATATTACACATTTAATGCACACAAATTAACAAGTCTTTCATTTACTCTTTTCAAAACATAATAAGACAATTACCCATATCGAAAGCAAGTTAAATGGTGCATCACTTAATAGGTCCTAAATCACACCAATTGAATAAGCACATAAAACAATCTTTTGAGGAGCACATTAATACACTCGCAAAGCTACTACAACATGTCCTCTTTTGGTATTCCTTTCACATCAAGCAATTTTCACAAAATCACTATGCGCATTTCAATGCACCTTACTTAAGATGGAATTTAATTATACTACTCCTACCAAGCACATGGAGAACCCTTTAATGCAAACATACCATTTTCTATCATTATCCAAAAATTAACTCCCAACCCAAATCCCTTTCACAATTTAAAACACAAAAAATGTTATGAGGCTCACACAAGAACTCAAGATATATCATCCTTTCTCTTGCAATAAGAAAACTTAAATAAGAGATAATTACACATATCAATTCCTTTTAATTTACTAGAGAGAGAAGAGGAAGAGTCATAATCATTCAATTAACTACATAATAAGCATTAATATTTGCCATTCTAGTCTTTTAAGTGGACAATCATTAAAATTGATCAATACCATAAACAAGCACATACCATACTTTTAGATTCAAGATATTAACAACCAACCCAGATGGATTAGTCAAAAGAGTAAAACAAATCAAGGTCAAATCAAGATCGAAGGTACATATGACTCTCTTTCAAGGTAAGAGAAATCGTAGACCAAGACCTCAGTAAGCAGACAAAACACCTATAATTATTCCCAAAACACCCACATCAATGAGGTGAAAACATGGTGTGAACACACATGTTACACACAAGTAGGGTTTGTTAAATCACACCCTCACATCAAGGAGGACAAGCATACAACATAAGATAGACACACACACACCAACTAAGGGCACAAGCAAAACTAGAGATCCTAGTGTTGCAACATGGGCTCTAATACCAAGTGTAATGCCCCGCCAGGAAACCCCTAAGGGTTTAAGTTAACAACACTCAAATAGAGTGTAAATATTTTTTTTTTTAATAATATTTAAGAGTATTACTGATTAGTTACAACATTCAGATAATTAGGAGTCACCTAAAACTTAGATACCACAGCGGAAGGCTAAACGAACCTAAGGAGTTTCCCAACGCGATTACATAACCTTACACCTAACTCAACTTGCGTCAATTGATCCAATAAACTGGATGACTTAGTTACGAGATAATGCATTCCACATGGTCATATGAATGTTCAATGAATTGACGTCTTAGAATTTTAAGAAAAGTTCATTTACTTTGGGTGGTTAGGAGGCCATCATGAGGTTATTTACTCAATACACTTTATCACCTATTTAATTTAAGAGGCCTCCCTTAAGGTTCAATGTGATAAATATAACAAAGTTCATTCATTAGTTTTAAGATAACCACCCACATTTGATATCTTTCTTAAATATTAAAAAATATGGCCAATAAGATGAGCTTCGTTCATTAAGGATTAAACTTCCATTAATAAAGTGTGGTTCCCTCATTAAAGTTTAAGCATAACCAAACTAAAGAGTCGCAATTCTTTTATGGAAGATAAAATGTGAGTAGCCATGGAGTTCATTCATTGAAGTTTTAATAATGCTAATAGAAGTACTAAAATTCATTAAGGTGAAAATGTATTATGAACACATGAGTTCATCCTTTAAATTAAATTATAGATAGCAAGATGATATTCATTATTACAGGATTAAAATATAAGTTCCTAGTGACGTTTTTCCATTAGGATTTGAATATAACTATCTTATTGCATGTCGCTCAGTTTTAATAAAATGAGGTTAATATGAAGAAGTACTTTTACCAAGATTAAGATATAAACAACTATACGAATACTTCCCTTTTTAGTTCAATTTTAGCAATCATAAGAGATTCTCTTATTAAGGTTACAATTATGGATAAATAGTTGAGTTAACCCAATTTTCAAATTAATTTTGGTAAGGATTATTTGTTAAGATTAAAACATAAATAACTGAACAAATTCATCCAATATAGTGAAGACATGATTAACATGGCGTTACTCATTTACTAAGATATAAAGGTAGATATCTAAATGATGTTCATCCTTTAGATTTCGATTTGACAATAACGACATTAGTTCTAACTTTGTTTCCCATTCACATTCATTCAATTAACATACTTAATAACAAGCTAACACAATAAAGGCATCCTAATGAGATTCTTTCCACCATTATTTCCTTTAATTAACATAACCAAATTCTTCTCCATAATCATTCTTACAATGTGTTTATGAACCTAATTACTACATTTATCAAGATGAATAATTTTTATACACTTTGATTTAAATTCATTAAATTCCCATCATACACTTATACAAGATAACAACCATACATGATAACTTAAAGCATGGAACAAAGGAAGCTAAAACATCACATAACACAGATATGATCTCAGAGTTCACCCCTAAAGGGCTACATCTACGGGTCTGCTCAACTACAAGACCCCTCTGGCATTTCATATAGTTAGGATTACATAAGTTTTCATGTCAATTACATCTCTGCCCTTTAGGCGACCACATCCACTATACAACATCTACCTCGGTTAATTATTACATAGTGATCCCTTCTAGAAGTGGATCAAATTGAACCCAAAAAGAAAAACACGAACATAGATTCTCTTGTCTAACGGTACCCTAACTAGGGGCTTGACCGACTTATGACCAAACACTATCATATCAAGTCTTACCATTACATAACCAAATTCTATTATAGAAATTTAAATCTGCATAGGCATTATCTGGTAGAGGTATTTGTTAACCATATTGTTTTAACTATTAGTGTTGATCAAGTTGATGGATTTGCTAAATTAACTTTTATTTAAAAATTCATATTAATCCACCATTACTATTTAGTCCATGTTAATAATAAGTATTAACCTGAGTATGATGTAATCAATATGAAATTAATAACTTGTATTAAAGTATGGATTTACTAAAGGTTGATTTTCTCAAATCCAAATATATTATTTAATAATCTGGGATTAAATAATATAAAGGAAACTAAATTTAAAATTAAATGATATAAAAGAAGCTGAATTTAAATCCTTTTAAACTAAATTTAAAATCACTTATTAATTTGATTTCTTTTTTTTTAATGTTTTTATATATTACATATATATATATTCTTTTTTTTAAAAACAATTTATATATAATAATAAAAAATATATATATAAATAAAAAAAAAACTTCTTAATTTTTTTTGAAAAAAAGAAGAGGGAAGGTACCCACGTGGGCCCCCCCCTTGGCAGCCCAAGCTACCATTGGTAGCGCTGCTACCAAATGGTAGCAGGCCGCTACCTTGGGTAGCGCTGCTACCATTTGGTAGCAGCTCGCTACCTTTGGTAGCGCTGCTACCAACTAGTAGAAGTTGCTACCGGCTGCCATGGGGTTTATAAAAAAATTTCTTTTTTTTTATGTTTATTTTTATTTTTTATTTTTTTTTGGTTATAGCATACAAAATCAGTAATAAAAAAAAATAACAAATCCCCAATGCACACCACACAGCCCGAGACAGGGATATAAAGCATTTTCCAGCAATCCCCCATTTTTGAAAAAAAAAAGTCACAGTCCATATATTTTCCAGCAATCTCCCATTTTTTTTTGAAAGAAAATCACAGTCCATATATTTTCCAGATTTCTCAAAACCAACAACCAACTGGGGAACTATTTTTTTTTGAAATAAACTTGAACGAAATAACCAAAAACAAAACATAAAAACCCCCCATTCTCCATTAATTGCAGTCACAACCATTTTTTTTTCTTCTTTTTCTAGAATGTTATGGATTTCAAAAAAAAAATAGAAGAGTTTGACGAATAACCACCAAATCCAAAAGAATGTTTGCAGTCCATTTTCCTCACAAAGATCCAACAAAAGTTAAGCTTTACCAATTTTCTACAATGAAACTTACTAACAGACATCATGGAAAATCTGAAAACCCATATTGCAAGAAAGAAAAATACAAAACCCCCTTTTTTTTATAAACATTTTAAATCAAGCTGATGATCAGATTCCTACCTCAAAACACATTCTGAGAAGAATATTTTTGAAGAAGAGCTCCACCTGCAACTCAAAGCAAAACTCCATTTTCTCCAAAATCCCCAATCTCCATTTTTTTTCCCCAAAAAGCTCTCAAGAAAGAACCCCCCAAAAATATTCAAAAACTAGGTTAAATGAGAAACCTCTTTTTGCCCTAATTTTCAATTTCAAATTTAAGCATTTATTTTTTTTTGAAAATAAAAGAAACATGAAAATGGAAATCATTATTTTCCACTACTCAATAAATCTAACTTGTTTTATTCTAATTAAAATTAACATGCTTCTATTTCTTATTTAATTCTAATTTTAATCTCTCAATATCAATTTAGGCCTACATTTATATTTTGAACTGTTAACAAGGGTGAGGTATTTAAATTAATTTAAATTTCAAAAATCAATCATTTATACTATATCCATTTTGCAAGTAAAAAGAATAATTTCCTTTTAAATAATAAAATCTACCCTTTCTATTCCAAAATGCGAAAATGATAAATTTATTTCTATTTCCCAAATGACTTTAAATCTTTCCTTTCTAAAAACGCATAACTAATTGAATTTCGTTATTATTAAAATTAACTATTAAACTAACTCGCTATAACATAATAAAGTGACCTTTTTAAATAAATGACTAATCTCATGAAGGAGATCTATTTATTCTAATTTTCTCAACCACAAAAGCGTAAATGAGCACATTATTCCAAGTTAAATACCTGAAGCTCTCTAGAATAATAATTAAAGTGATCTCTTTAAATTAACGATTAATCATATAAAAGAAACTACATATTTTAAATTTCTAAATTACTAATGCGTACATCTACTCATTAAATTGAATTAAATACTCAGGGTAACAAACTCCACTTACCTCGCGTAAGGCACACAAACCGAGGAAGTCCACCAAATCACACGACACACAACCCAACAAAAAGAAAGCCCCACGAACCACACACGATGCTCACCTAACCATGGCTAAGGCAAGATGAGAGTTTTATGACCACCAAATCCGAATTCTAAGGATGAAGGAGGTATACTCAACCCTACAAATCCCAAAGGAGATGAACCTCGCCCTAGGCGGTGTTGTACCTGCAATCTCCTGCACCCACGAATTCATGCAAGCATACATATACATATACATATTCAATGAGGGCGTTAGCTCAAGATTTATCACAAGAGTTAGGAAACAATTACATTTACACCAGAATCGACGCAAGAGCACAATAATAAGTATGCACAATTATTTATATTATCTAAACTACACATTGCATCATGGTTAACCTACCACTCAAGAATGCCACATAGGAAGTCAACCAAGGTCAAACAGGTTTTACAAGTCCGACTAGGGTAGGGGCATTACATATGTACATGAGGAAATGCAATATTTTTGTTCTTTTATGTTTTAAAATGTTATGCCAATGTGAATGTGAATGTATGAAATGCAAATGGATATGATAATGCAAATGATTATTTACATGATGAGGATGTAAAATGTGTTAATATGTGTTGTATGTAAGATGTGATGCAATTGTAATATCTATATGTATGTATGAAATGCTTAATATGTGGTAATGCAAGTGCAACTACATGAAATGCAAATGTTTTTGGCGTGTCATTATACTCAGTCATGTTATAGCAGGCTACACGAACTCAAGAAGGATGATGGAAGTCAATCCAGAAAGGGGGATGGAAGATAGAAGATGTGGCAGTGAAAAGAGCTTCTTGTGCGTTATCATCATTGAGCTTTATTATGGCAAGTTGGTTATGACAATCGAGGCATATGTTCGACCCAGAAAGTCATTGTACCCATTTGCATGAAGATAAGATAGTCACAAACAAGGAATGCCCCAGTTCATACTAGACTCACAGTGTCCTCATATCCTTGGACAAGTCATAGCATTACTAAGAGACAATCCATAGACAGCAAATAAAAATAGGTGACGATACCCCATCCTCGCCTTTCTAGTCAAAGACATCCTGGAGATAGAATCCCTAGTCAGAGACATCCTAGAAAAGCTAAAAGACATGTCACCAAAAGATAAAATCAAAATAAAACCAAGACTCGACACCAACATCCACTGTAGTTATCAAGTTTAGTGTCTCTTGTCACTTGTATAAGTCTATTTGATTGTGGTCACAATGTTTATTTTCTCAAAAAGGATAGATAGCACTGAACCATAATGTTGTTTGAGTCTGTTGAAAGATTTGATTTGTTAAAGCCCATTGTTGCTACTGTGTCTCATCTGAAACTAGCTGAATCCATGAAACTGATACTTTATTGTGGAGAAGATGGAACTTTATTGTGGATTGGTAATGCAAATGTTGCTTTATTGTGGATTGTGCGCAGATAGACTGAAGAAAAGTGGAAGAAATTGTACTCCTCAAAACATGCGATGCTCTCAGTTCCACACCCATTACTAGACGTAGGATTTGCCTTAGCCATAGATAGGAGCTGATTTATTATGGATGGAAAGAGATGAAAAGGAAGGATTATTAAGAATGGCTAACCAATCTTGGGTAGATCAATAACAAGCCATGATGGGAAAGTGTAAAGTTTATTATGGATGGATAGGATGTGAGTGTGTGCAGAGTGAAAGGATGCAAGTGAATCCTAAAGGAGGGAGGAGTAATGTCTCTACACATGGCATTGGTGACCCAGTTTTCACCATGGTACTTGCCCAGGGTGCCATCGAAGTGGTTTTCACCATTGGACGAAATGTTTTTCTTTACTTTTTTTATTTTTTTATTTTTTTGTATTTTTGAATTTTTTGAGTTTTTTGTATTTTTGAATTAGGATACTCTAAAGAGCTATGTGTAAAACCTACGAAGATGCATGTTATTGATAGGATCCTCCAAAGGTTCACTTTCTATGGTTGAGAGCTGATATGCACCAGATCTATATGTTGTTGTGATGATGTAAGGACCAAGCCAGTTTGGTTCGAATTTGCCCTTCTTCTCTCTATCTTGTTGATTTCTAGGATTCTCCTTGAAAACTATGTCACCCACCTCAAATGTTTGAGGCTTAACCTTATGATTGTAACTGCATCATTCCTTGACTGAATGATGTGTATCTCGAGTGACTATCTTCCTTGATGAAGGAATTGAGATAGAATTACTAGCGTGTGGACTACACAGGCCCATATGAGTGTCACCTAAAGAAGTTTGGTCATCCCTAATAACAAAATCCCTCAAGGAAGCTCCATTAAAGGTCCATGATGTATCGCCAAGAGGGAAAGGATGTGTGGAACAAGTGGATGAACTATGAAGGCTTATGATTGTGAAAAGAAGTGAAAGTAGGATAGCATGATGGAGACTTATGATCAACAAGTATGCTTTTTGACTTGAAATTTTAGAACTTTTATCCCCAGTTATTTTGGTATTAGGGGAGATCAACTCTTGTTCTTTTTTCTTTATAGGATTTTTATCCTTGACTTTGTTTTTTGTAGAGTCCAGTAGCTTTTGATTTTGATCTGGACTAAAGGACTTTTCTTTAGTTTTGACTTGTAGTTTTTTCTTTTCAAAGCTTGATTTTTGATCCCCAATGAGTAAGGGCTTTTGTAATTCTTGTTGATCCAAGTCTGGGAGCGGAGAGGAAATGGAATGAGTGGATGAAATGGTAAGGCTATGTGATTTCTCAAGAGGGTTGGTGATATGCTCAATAGATTCTTCACTAGAACCACTCTCAGGACTATTGATATCAAGAGATGCTTGCACCAGTAGAGGAGATTTGCATTCAGACTTAGTAGCCACAACACTAGGTGGTTCACACCCAATTCCTTGGTATTGCAAATTATTTGTAGGCTGTTCTTGTCGACTAAATATCTTAGGAGTTAGTGGGAGTTGATCAACATGAAAGATATACTCACCACATCCCATGTCTTTAATCTTGAACTTTTCTTTTATCTCTTCTTGTTTTGATGTAGAAGCTTTCAATGGTTCTGGATCCACATATGTTGATGAAGGAATAGCTTCTTGATTGACTAGGATTGTTATTTCTGATCTAGGTCACAGATTGTTGCAATATATGAATGAATTTGGGTCAGCTTTGACGGTCACTTCAACTCCATTATGTGGAAACTTGATACATCAATGATATGTAGATGGGACTGCACTCATCTCATGAATCCATGGACATCCTAGCAATATGTTGTATGTGAGATCCAAGTCTAGGACTTGACAAACTACATCTTTTGTAACTGGCCCAACTCTGAGAGGTAAAATGACTGTGCCTTTGGATGAACGCTATTCATCATCATATGCTTTTATTGTAATTTTGTTTATAGAATTCATAGCTTTATCTGAATATCCCAATTGTTTAATAGTGCTTAATGTACAAATGTTTAGACCTACTCCTCCATCTATCAGGACTCATTTTATTTGTTGTTTATGTAGGAAGGCTTCAATGTGTAAAGGTACATTATGTGGTTGGCTCACGGAGGCATCATTAGCTTCTGTGAATGTAAGGGAGTGTGGAATGGAAAGGTTTCCCACCATGGCTTGAAACTGGTCCATGTTCAGATCAGTGGGAACAATAGTGTCTCTCAAGATTTGATCAAGAATGGCTTTATGTGCAGGGGATATGCGTAAAAGCTCAAGGATTGAGATAAGTGCAGGTGTCTTCCCTAACTATTCTACAAGATCGTACTCAGGCTTGGTTGATGAGGAAGCAGTGTTTTTAGTTGGAGCACCTTGCAAAGTTAATTTACCTCAATGAGTAGTGACATTACATTCAGAGGTAGGTTCGGAAGAAGATTCAATGCCTTTTAGGACAATCTTGGGTCTTTGGGTAGAATTCTCAGGCATTTTGTCCTTGATGATAGTGGTAGAGACATAATTGTCCATCAAAATGTGATTAATAGTTGAATCATAGTTATAAGATGCTCTGGTATAGTTGGTATGGTCATCTGTGGCTGCAGCTTTTCCCTTGTCATGTTTTGGGAATGGTTCCTTAAACATCTCATGTTCTTGATTGGATGAGTGTCCCTCAATCTCAATGTCACCTCTATCAATGAGATCTTGTATGATGTTCTTCAGTCGATGACAATTTCCTATCTTATGACCCTTTCTCTTATGGAATTCGCAATACTCATCATCATTCCACCAACTTGGTTTGACCTTTGGCTCATATGGAGGAAAATTTGGAATTGTGATTACTTTGTTTGCTACTAGCTTCTTGAAGACTGACTCAAGTGGCTCTCCCAATGGGGTGTACTTCCTTCGTGATCTAGATGTTTTTTGAGTATTCACTTGATTTTTTGTAGAGCTTGATCCCAAAAAAAGATTTTGGGTCACATTGTATTGGCATCAACAACACCATCATTGACTGTGTTCTTGTTTTTATTCCAAAATCTTGGCTTATCTTTTCCTTTAAAGTCATCTTTTTTCTTCAATTAGGACCTTTTCTATTGCTAAGCCTTTTTCAATGATGTCCTTGAAAGTGGACAAACAAGCTTTTCTTAAGTCATAACCAATGTCTTTGTTAACATTCTGGGTGAACATTTCTACCATTTGTTTTTGTGGAATTTCACAAGAGCATCTGCTAGCTAGATTTCTCCATCTTTGTAAAAATGATGAAAAAGACTCTCCATCTTTTTGCTTGGTGTTGCACAAAGTAGTGACTGATATGTGTGTCTCTATGTTGTATGAGAAATGTTGAATAAATGCCTTTGCTAAGTCACCCCATGACTTAATTCTAGGTGGAAGTTGAGAGAACCATTCCATAGCTTGATCACCTAAGCTTTGTGGGAATAATCTCATCAAATATGTCTCTTCTTCTGCTACCTCAATGCAAGCTATGAAAAACTGTCTTATATGTGCCTTAGGATCTCCTTTGCCTCTGTACTTATCGAACTTAGGTGTCACAAAATGTGTAGGAAATGGAGGCATTGGAATGCTCTTGTCAAATGGATAGGGACATATGTCTCTCATTTTGTAAGATGGCTTTGGTGTATTTATGTCCTCCATTTTCTTTTGTAAGTCCCTGATTTGTTGTTCCGAATTGCTCTTAGGTGGAGATAGACTTCTTGGACCATACCCCATGCTTGAGGCACCAATTGGAGGAGGAGCATGTTGCATATATGGATGATATTGATCATACACATGTTCATATGGAGGAGGTCTATAATGATGTCGTGTATATGGACCACTTGGTATAGATTCATGTTGAGGAACGAAATATCTATTTTGTCCATGTATACCATACTCTACAGGCATGTCATGTTCTAATGTGTTACCCCCAAATTTGACATGGGGTTTCCTTGTGTCCAAATTTTGAGCATGCCTTTGAATATCCAATTGCTTTGGTGGTTGTTCCTTAACATTGGTATGTGATTGAGCATATTTTTCTGCATAAGACTTCCATAATGGTCTGTGAAGGTGAGTATCATATGCTTGACCATGTGTATGTGGGACCTCTAGTTTTTGAAACAAAGATGATGGTGATTCAGGCACAAGATGTGGTCCTCTATTGCCTCCACTATTAGGCCTCCTTTGATCCATGTTGGAGTGAGTTTGTTGCAAAGGTCAATTTTCCATTATTTGAGACATGTCAAAATCATGAGGTATCTTGGCTCCACTTTGTGCCATCATTTGTAAGAAATATTGTCTATCCCTCCTCATTATTTCCTCAACCAATTGATTGAAATGGGGATCCATAATGGAGTCTTCTACTTCTGCTGAATGTACTGAAAAGTTGTCCATATTGTCATTGTGTGTATCATTGTTGTTTGTAGTGTCCATGTTCTCAACATTTGGAATGTTTCTATAAGCATCCATGTCAGGTAATGTAGTATGATCAGTATTGAAAAAGATATCATTGTCATACTCATAGGAGCTCATGTTTGCAGACTCTTGAGCCTCTTTAGTTTCTCTCCTAGATTTTTGGGAACGGGCTTCAACCATGAACTAGGTATTGACCAAGATGTATGAAACTAGATGAAAATGGAAAAGAGTATGGAAGACCAAGAGTTGGATGGAATGTAAATGAATCTGAGGTTTACTTGCAATGTCCAAAATGTAAGACCAAGTATGTATGTAGTAGAGTAGGTGTGGCTTCCAAAGAGATGATAGTTTCTCTTGATGAGGTAAGTTGACCTTGACTCTAAGTAAGACCAAATGAGACCCAAAGGTGATAGACCTTGATGAGGGACCACTTAGCAAAATGTTGTTGTATGTAGTGTGTTGACAAAGTATGATGAGGACAAGCAAGTGACCTTTTGACTCAAGTTTAGACAAATGTGAATGTAATGTAAGGTGTAAAGCAATGATGGACTTTGTGAGACCCAAAGATAGGTTGAATGCTAGATGAAAACCTGGAGAAATAACCTAGGAAGCTCAAGAATTTTGAAATTGATTGCTCTTGTTTGCTGGACTGTAAAATTTTTCCAATTTGTGAAGTTGTTGGTTGTGACCAAATTTGAATGTTTGACTATTTTTCGTGACAAGAGGACACAATGTTGATGAGGACTCAATGTTTGCAAGTGTTTAGACTCAAAATGACTCCAAGAAAAGTGTGTTGTTTGACGTAAAAATGTTTTTCATACACTTGAAGACACCAAAGACACACTGTTTTGTTGTTTGGTCTTGAATGTTTGATTGTTCAAAATAAGACAAGCACAATTCTTATGGCTGGCCAAGACAATAGTTATTGATCCCACATGAGGTTTCCCCTAAGGCTACGCTATTCAAAGTGGATACTTAGATGCTTGACCCCACTGGCTCCACCCTCGACAATCACTTCTCGGGGTAGCCAAGCATCAGTCCCCACAAAAACTCCTTGTGGCAAACTTTGTATCTCTACTAAGAACTGTATGTGTGTGGGCCGCTACCAGAGGTCCGACCTCCCGCCTCAACAACTAGAAGGATTTGGGCTTCTAAAACAAAAAGGTTCTAGTAAGGGCATCCACTCGTGTGGCCATACATGTGGCACTTTTAGCTCTGTAAATACAGAAGGCTCCTAGCCAGTAGGGGTTACGCCCTACAACTGATCAAATAAATTTGATCAAATGGGTTTATGGGGAGACATAGTGTCGGTATGAACTAATCAACACACGTTATCCATAGTTTTCACCATGAATACAGTTGTTTATAGTGGTTCGGAAGAGGTGGGTTTTCCTCGCTACCACTTGGGTCATTCTCTTCTCACTAGTAGTCCTAATGACCACATGGGAAGACAGGCTCTCTAAAGATTAAACAAAAAGAGCCTATTGCTCAAGACACAAAAGACAATGATTCACTTTTAAAGCGCCAATTGAAGTGTTTGCTAGTCTATGAAAATAAGGCATACAATAAAAATCCAAAAACCCTTGTCAAGGACCTGCAACAAAGATTTGTTAGTAGTTTGGATTGTTTCAAATAATCACCCCTTCCTGCAAGCACACAAGTTAGGTAAATTTTAGATCCAAAAGACTTTGTGAAATAGGGGCCTTCAACAATGTGTTTTATTGACCAATTAAAATATCTAATTCATCATAAAAAAAAACCAATTGCAAAATTTCAAGAGATTTCCAGAAATGTAAGAAAATCCAAAAAATTTGCTAATTTGCTCCAAAAATTAATTTTTTATGAAAAATCATAAAAAATTCATATAAAATGGAAAATCATTCCAAAAAATCTGAATTTTTTACTGGAGAGTCTGAATGGCCTTCCAAACCTGTATTAAAAACTTTTTGCAACAAATCCAAGCAATTTGTGAGATATGAGTAAAATAATGTAAAACCCTAATTTTCAAAGATCTAATTTTTGAGGAATTATTTTTATCAAATTTAAAATCACAAAGAATAGATCCTATGTATAATTCTGAGAGATTTCCGAAAATGTAAGAAAATCCAAAAAATTCACTAATTTTCTCTCAAAATTAATTTTTTATGAAAACTCATAAAAAAATCATATAAATTGAATACGTGATCAAAAAAATCTGAAATTTTTATTGAATCCTTTTGATACTTTTCTTGACTTGTAGAAAACATTTGATGCCAAAATTCAAATCTTCTTGTGAGATATAATCAAAATAAGGAAAAACCCTAATTTTTAAAGATCCAATTTTTAGGGAAATATTTTGCATCAAAATTAAAATCACAAAGAACAGACCCTGTGTATAATTATGATTGATTTCCAAAAATGTTAGAAAATCCAAAAAATTCTCTCATTTTCTCTCAAAATTATTTTTTTATGATAAATCATAAAAAATTCATAGAAAATGAAAATGTGCTCCAAAACTTCTAAATTTTGGTTTGAGAGTGCCTGATGCTTTCTTCAACCTACAAAAAACATTTGGTGCAAAATTTCCACACCTTTTGTGAGATATGATCAAATCTCTCCAAGATTTTGATTTTGTGTCCAAAACCCTAGCTGCACAAGGTTATTCTCCAAATTGTTTTACAAAACAACAATATAGGGTTAGAAAAATCTGCAAAAAACATAGATCTAACAAAAATCCATGTCCCATGGGGTGTGCCAAAATGTATATGGTGAAAATGGATACAACAATATCGAAAGACTAAATGAATTCAACCACAAAACCCTAGCCTAACAACAACAAAGATCCACCATAACATATGAAGATTACCTAAGACAATGCAAATCAAATGAAATCACAAAGATTATACCATCACATGTCCAATAGGGTTTGGATCTCCATTCTTCCTATCTCCGTTGATCTTGCTTTATATATTTGCTCTTAGATTTTATGTGCACAAGAGCTCAACAAAGAACGGAATGTGGTTGCAAGTAGGATCACATATGCTCAAAAGCGTACTGTAGTCAATTGATCACATAGTTAGATTGATTAGGATGATTGATTAGGTTTGATAATGAAGGAAGTATCCTCTTATATAGAAGACACTATAAGAAATGAAGGGATAAGATTGAGAGGTGTAAAAGATAAATGGTCGGCTATGGCTAGAGGGTAGGTAGAGGAAATAATAAAATAATAAGAGAGGTAGGTAGTGTATGAATTTAGAGATGAATGACATGTGTCATAAGTGGAAAAGGTTAATGAATTAATTAAATAAATAAAGATTTATTTAATTAATAGAGGAAGTGGGATCAATTAAATAAATAAGATAATTATTTAATTTAGGAAAAGGGATAATTTAAATAAATAAATGTATTTATTTAAATGAGAAATAAGGCTAGAAGAGGATAAATGAATTAATTAAATAAATAAGGATTTATTTAATTAATAGAATAATTAGGCTTAGATAATTAAATAAATAAAATATTTATTTAATTAGATATGACAATTTTAGGTGTCTACACTAAGAGCATCACACATTCTGAGGATTACAGTTTATTCCAGTTTTCTTCAGTCAATCCGTGCACAATCCACAATAAAGAAACACTTGCATCACAATCCATAATAAAGCAACACTTGCATCACAATCCGCAATAAAGTTTCGTCTTCTCCGTAATAAAGTATCAGTTTCATGGATTCAGTTAGTTTCAGATGAGACATAGTAGCAATGGGCTTCAACAAATCAAATATTTCAACAAACTCAGACAACATTATGGTTCAGTGCTATCTATCCTTTTTTGAAGAAAAATATTGTGACCACAATAAAATAGACTTATACAAGTGACAAGAGACACTAAAATTGAGGACTAGAGTGCATGTTAGTGTCGAGTCTTGGTTTTCTTTTGATTTTATCTTTTGGTGACATGTCTTTTATCTTTTCCAGGATGAAATTGGTCCATGTTGAGATCTATGGGGATGGAAGTTTCTCTCAAAGTTTTGTCAAGGATGGCTTTATGTGCGGAGGATATGCATAAAATCTCTAGGATGGAGATAAGCGCAAGCGTCCTCCCTAACTGTTCTACCAGATTGTACTTAGGTTTGGCTAATGAGGAAGTGGTGGTTTTAGCTGGAGCACCTTGCAAAGTGACTTTACCTCGATGAGTTGTGACATTATATTCAGAGGTAGATTCAAAAGAAGGTCCAATGCCTTTTAGGACAACTTTGGGTTTTTGGGTAGAATGTTTAGGCGTTTTGTCCTTTATGATAATGGTAGAGACATAATTGTCCATTGAAATGTGATTAATAGTTGAATCATAGTTATAGGATGCTTTGGTATAGTTAGTCTACTCATCTGTGGCTTTGGCTTTTCCTTTGTCATGTTTAGGGAATGGTTCCTTAAACATCTCATGTTTTTGATTGGATGAATGTGCTTCAATCTCAATGTCACCTCTATCAATAACATCTTGTATAATGTTCTTCAAATGATGATAATTTCCTATTTTATGTCTCTTTCTCTTGTGATATTCACAATACTCATCATCATTCCACCAATTTGGTCTGACCTTTGGCTCATATGGAGGATTGTTTGGAATTGTTATTATCTTGTTTTCCACTAGCTTCTTGAAATATGACTCAAGTGGTTCTCCCAATGGGGTGTATTTCCTTTGTGGTTTTGAAGTTGTTTGAGTATTCACTTGATTTTTTGTAGAACTTGATCCAAAAAGAATGATTTTGGGTCTCATTATGTTAGCATCGACAACACCATCATTTACTGTGTTCTTGTTCTTGTTCCAAAATTGTGGCCTGTCTTTTCCTTTAAAATCCTCTTTGTTTTCTTTGAATATTTTAATGACTCATTTCTCAATTAAGACCTTCTTTGTTGCTAAGCCTTTCTCAAGGATGTCCTTAAAAGTGGACACACAAGATTTCCTTAAATCATAACCAATTTCTTGGTGGACATTATGTGTGAACATCTCTACCATTTGTTTTTGTGGAATTTTACAAGAGCATCTGCTAGCTAAATTCCTCCATCTTTGTAAGAATGATGCAAATGACTCCCCATCCTTTTGCTCAGTGTTGCACAAAGTAGTAACTGATATATCTCTCTATTTTGTATGAGAAATGTTGGACAAAAGCTTCTGTTAGATCACCCCAAGACTTAATTCCAGGTGGAAGTTGGGAGAACCATTTAATAGATTGATCACCTAAGTTTTGTGGGAACAATCTCATTAAGTATGTTTCTTTTGTTGCTACATCAATGTAAGATGTGAAAAATTACCTTATATGTGCCTTAGGGTCTCCCTTGCCTCTATACTTATCAAACTTAGATGTTACAAAGTGTGGAGGAAAATGAGGCATTGGAATGCTTTTGTCAAATGGATAGGGAAATATGTCGCTCATTGTGTAAGCTAGCTTTGGTGTATTTATGTCCTCAATTTTCTTTTGTAAGTCCTTTATTTGTTGTTCTAAATTGTTCTTAGGTGGAGACTGACTTCTTGGACCATATCCCATGCCTGAGGCACTAGGTGGAGGAGGAGCATACTGCATATATGGATGGTATTGATAATAAACATGTTCATAAGGAGGAGGTCTATAATGATACTTCATATAGGGACCACCTGGTATAGAGTCATAATGAGGAATGGAATATCTACTTTGTCCATGTGTATCATATTCTATGGGCATGTCATGAGTTGCTTCTTGTGTGTTGCCCCCAAATTTGACACGAGGTTTTCTTGTGTCCAAATTTTGAGCATGCCTTTGGATATCCAGTTGTTTTGGAGGATGGTCCTTGGCATTGGTATGCAGTTAAGTATATTTCTCTTCATAAGACTTCCATAATGGTCTACATAGACAGAGTTGTTCATGATATTTTCTTTCATGAGTATCATAAGCTTGACCATGTGTATTTGGGACCTTAGTTTTTTCAAACAAAGATGATGGTGACTCAGGCATGAAACAGGGTCCTCTAGTACCTCCACTATTAGGTTTTCTTTGATCAATGTTGAGTTGAATTTCTTGCATATGTCGATTTTCCACTATAGGAGACATGTCAAAATCATGAGATATCTTAGTTCCACTTTGTGCCATCACTTGTAAGAAATATTGTCTATCTCTTCTCATGATTTCCTCAACTAATCTATCAAAATGGGCGTCCATGATGGAGTCTTCCACTTCTATTGAATGTATGGAAAAGCTGTAAGTATTGTCATTATGTGTATCATTGTTGTTTGTATTATCCATGTTCTCAACATTTTGAGTGTTTCTATAAGTGTCCATATTAGGTAATGTGGTATGATCAAAATTGAAGAAGATATCATTGTCATACTCATAGGCACTCATGTTTGCGGACTCTTGAGCCTCTTTATCTTCTCTCCTAGATTTTTGGGAATGGTTTTCAACCATGAACTAGGTCTTGATCGAGATTTGTAAGATTAGATGAAAATGGAAAGAGTATGGAATACCAAGATTTGGATTGAATGTAAATGAATCTGAGGTGTACTTGCAATGTCCAAAGTGTAAGACCAAGTATGTATGTAGTAGAGTAGGTGTGGCTTCCAAAGAGATGATAGTTTCTCTTGATGAGGTAAGTTGACCTTGACTCTAAGTAAGCCCAAATGAGACCCAAAGAAGATAGACCTTGATGAGGGACCACATAGTAAAATATTATTGTATGTATTGTGTTGACAAAGAAAGATAAGGACAAGAAAGTGACCTTTTGACTCAATTTTAGACAAATGTGAATTTAATGCAAGATGTAAAGCAATGATAGACTTTGTGAGACCCAGGAATAGGCTAAATGCTAGATGAAAACCTAGAGAAATAACCAAGGAAGCTCAATGAGTTTGAAACTGAATGCTCTTGTTTGCTGGTGTTAGTCCCCCCTACAATTTTCCCTTTTGAATGTTCATACTTGCAGGTTGCCTTATTGTGCCTTTATTTTCATTGGGTCTTTTGTTCTCCTTCGTACTTGAACCATTAAATTCTTTCCAAAAAGTTCAATAGGTTCAAAGTTCAAAGCACATTTTAGGAAAATTCGTTAGTGGTCTTTTTCTTCATGAGAGCAAGCGCTCTTTTGTTTTACGTCTTGAGTTTTGAACCCATGAACCTTAAATGGTTTAAGGTTCAAAATGTCTTTTGTGAGTCATGGCAATGTATTGTTGTATAAGGAGTGGTTGTCCATATGTTTTAAGTTGGTTTGCGACCTTGAACCTTGAACCAAATCTCAAACAGTTCAATTGGTTCAAGGCTTTTGTTTAATAATCATCGTTGTTGCTCATTTTCGGTATTGTTGTGTGCCCCTCATTCATTGTGTACTTCCTAAATGAACTTGAACCATTAAAGTTTTTGTAAAAATGGTTCAAGGTTCATGAGTTCACTTCAAAAATAACTCTAAGGATTTTTTATGATAATGAAAGTGGCGTCGCAAGAAGGAATATTCCTTCATTCAACAATTTAAAATTTTAAATATGGAGGGTAATCATGAGTGTATCAACTACTTGTGCAGAAGTGATGGATAATTAAGAAGGTGTCAGATTTTAGTCATTTAACTGTTACTTTGCACACTTGAGTAAATCATTATGAAGCGTGTGTGTCCTTATAGATATTTTCCCGTCTGATCAAAAGGAATGTATGAATTTATTTCCATAGTTTGTAAGGGTTGCAGCTGCCATACTTGAGTGAATAGGAGGCACCAAAGGAAAAACCAAGTCTGATTTCCTGAGGAAGTTTCCAGTTTTTATGGTGGTAACGGGTAAGTTCAGACAAATCCTCCTAAGCTTTGTTTCTTTAAGTTCTGAATATTTATTAGTATAGGAAGAAAATCTCTAAATTGTTGGAGTAGAATTCTGCCTTGTTTTAGAAATTCTTGGTTAGAAGTATAGATAGGTAGTATGAGACCCATATTGCCAAAGTTTGGTTGGATCTCGTGTCTAGTGAGAATATTACCACAGCTAGAAGACACTTCCTTGGTTCATGTTTATCTAGGGGATTTCTTAGAAAGAGCCAAGAACCCTCAAACTAGTTCAATGATGGAGAAAATAGTGAAAAGTGGTCTTGTTGAAGCTACTACATTTCCGCTTGTCGCACCATGTCCAGTTTTGGTGATGGCTTGCATGAATAGGTATAATATAGAGAACAGATGCATCAGAACTAGTAATGGTGAGCTGATAGTTAGTATCAATAGAGAAACAGTAATGGTGGCAATGGGAATTCTACACAAGGATGAATATGAGGACTGGACCGTTGGCAACTTGTATGCCTATTTCTTGAAAAAGAAGAGTAAGTACAGAAGTGTGATTGCTAGGAATCGGCTCCTAAAAGTTCAGAAAGGAGGGTCACGGCTGCCAAAGCCCCTGACTAGAGAGCACTTCATCATAGAAGTGCAGGATACTATGATACTTTTGAACGGGCTAAAGAGAAACTCACATTCTTTCTACTGGGAAGATTGGATGTACTTTTTCATCTAGGTGGTGTTATTCAGTGACAAGTATCTTGATTGGTCTCACGTAATTGCAAAAAGACTTCTTGAAGGGTTGAGTAATTTTGTGGGAATGTCAGGTATTTATATGTCTTTTTATCTTTTCTACATACTAGCTTGTACAAGAGATTGGCCTGGTTTGCCTAGTGAACCTTGGGTAGATGGGATGAGGGTGTATAATTATTATCCACTATTACAGCACTAGAGACATGTTGAGAAAATTGATAGATGGAATGGAGTCTTTGTGGGAGAACTTATTTTTGAGCTCCAGGGGGATGCGAACAAGAGAATGTATGTTTAAGCAATGGAGTTCATAAGCATATATGGTAGCTTCTTTATTCAATTTCTCAGGTTTACTTACCTATGGGTAGGTGGTTTTGAGGGCCAACCATTCAAGCTGCCTAGGTATGCCTTCGATAGCTATGTACTTATAGAGGTGAGCAAGCAGATAGCTTAAATTGATTAAAGATTGGGAACAAAGGGTGATTCTGGAGTTGTATTCCCTATTGAACTTGGATACTATAGCTGCAAATCTGTATCTGACACCTTGAACCTGGAATTAGAATTCAACAAGATGAACCTGCAGCCATATGTGGCAAGGTGAATGTGTGACAGTAGAGGTTATGCCATTAAAAATCTAAATGTAGATAACCATTTTTTTCATGAGCCTCAGTTGGAGGATTATTGGGAGAATTGCAGTGATGAATATGAGGTAAGAAAAAGACTATGGTCAAGGTTCACTTTTCAACAAATAATTACCATGAAGCTTCCAATTAATATATCTAGAGTATTAGAAGATACAAGGGAAGATGTCCTAGATCCTGAGTTTGATAGAGAGGTTCAAGGAAAACCAATTCCAGAAATTGATTGGAATAAAAAGGAGGATGTTAGTATTCAAACTAGAACCTTCAATGTTGTGAGAAGAGCAAAAAGATGGTTGGGAAACCAAAAGTTCAAGGAGGGATCTCACATGTCCTCATATGAACTAAGAATTGATTCACACATTGTGACTCAATCTCCCATTTCTTCCCCTAATGAAATTGTTAATGTTGCAGGTGTTTCAAGGCCTATTGTTGATAAAACCCATCCTAGGAGATCAAAGAAGTCACCATCAGGTCTCACAGTTGCTTGAATAACTTAGTCTAGGAGTAAGAAGAAGAGTAGGAAGCCCATTTTGAAACAAGTTGATGTTGACCTAGACCCTAGTGAAGAGATAGAGGAAAAGATGGATCCATAGGATCTGGATGAACCTGAGATGCAGGAAATGGACATGAGCAAGGAAGAGGAAAACCGACAAGACCCCATGAACACCTTGGTCATTGTCACTTCACTCGATATACAGACAACTCCTCCACCTAAAGAGCTTGCAAACACACCACGATGGTTAGAAGCTACTGTTGGAAAGAAATGAAGTGTAGTTCTAACTACAATCCCTATGGAAGACATGGTCAGCAAATATTTGGGAAAGGCATCGAAGCCGAAGAAACTTAAGACACAGACAATGCTTGAAGTAGATGAAGCAATAGGTCACTAGACGTCGAGATAGCCAAACCAATTCTAGGGAAAGATGTATAAAAAGCTATTAAGGAGGGTTTTACAGTTGAAAAGATAGATTTAGGAGTTTCTTCGTGTGCTGTGGATGTTAAGCATTTGGAATCATCCACAAAAAGGATAATTTCAAGAACATGGAAGGATGAAAAAGATAAAAGGGAATTGAAGCAAGAAGTTACTCAAATGGCTGAGTATATCAATTCCATCTATACTCCAAACCCCCAACCTTTGTCATAGATATCGGTATCATTTGACCCCAAATCTCTAACCAATCAGAAGATGTTGGACCGGGTCCAAAGTAACATAGTAGTTACAAAAATGTTCAATAAATGGTTGGATCTTATAATGCAACAGGGATCAGATTATATCGATAATCTAGTAAAAGTTTATAAAGATGCCAAAACTATGAGCAAGGAGTTAGAGCTAGAGACGGTGGCTTGGGAGAAAGAAAGGATCAAATGGGTGGTGGTCCTTGCACAAATGAATGATATATAGAAATATGCGGTGATGTAGTTCTTGGCTGAAAAACTAGTAGAAAATTTGGATGATAATGTATTGTATGTATCAAGTAAGAATCTAGAGTGGCGCAACTCGATCATAAAATAACAACACAAAGAGTCCACCAAATTGCTCAGAGGATTGACAGACTTGATCAATACAATGCAGAAGGATCTCAAGTGCATTGACATCCAGCTCATGAAAGACGATGCCAAGACAATTGAGGAAGCTGTGGATATGACCAAGATCTTTTAGGAAAGAATTTAATTCATTCAGATGATGAAATCTTTGACCACGGATGACTTCTCAAAGGTGGCAAGGATCGAATCGATGTTGATAGTATGTTCTAATCATTTGGAGGTACACAAGGAAAAAGTAGCACAAGTGAACATGGATAAGGAGGTGTGGAAGCAAAGGATTCAACACATTGGTCTTCCCTATTTTCAGGTCATCTTTAACTTCTCAGTGCCACACCTAGAATGGTGTGGCTCTGTAGCAAAGAAGGATAGATCCATAACCTCTTCTGCCATAGTAGAAGCATAGTTAATCCAAAAATGAGGTGTCAGCCTCACAGTGGCTGTCGATTTAGCTTTCTTTCCTGTTATAGTAAATAGTTTCTTTAACTTTAGTTAAAGTAAAGTGTAATTTTGTTATATAAAAACTATGAGCACGGAGACTACTTAAGCTGAAAATCTTGTCTTTGTGAGGGTCAGAAAAAACTGATTTTTTGAACAACGGATAGTATTTTGGTTTTCCTATGAATTGTTTGAAAATGGAATGGCTGGTTATCAATAAAATGTTATGATATGCAATCTTTGAATCTGTGTGTTTGAATATTAGTAATCTTTCTTGAGAAAATTGCTATGGGCATGATATCATTTTATGATTAGTTATCTCTATGTTTTCCTCAATTCATGGTTATCATTAGTTGTTAGAAGACTCATACATATTGATTTGCTTGATCCCTCTTGCCCTGTGAGGCATGAGAGAGTATCGATTAGCCTTCAATATTGTTGAGCTTCTGCTATGCTTTGAATTTATATAGTGAACGTGTTTGTGAATCAAAGTCTATGAACTCTCATTAAATTCATTTAGAATTTTTCTCTTCTCTTAATTTGGAGGCATTTATTTGTGTTGATGGATGAATGTTGAAGCCTTTCAATGCTTTCTGGTAAAAAGTATTAGCATTTCATTTATATAATAAAGTCATTACAAATCATACGAGGAGCTTCCCTCTAATGCAGAGGTTGAATTTTAATCAATTCATCCAATTGTTGGTAGTTTGTTTCCTTTTATAAAGGGTGAAACAGAGTTATATTTTTCTTAAGGAAGATAATTGTTAAGATTTCAAAAAAGGGACAAATCTGTTTACCAACATATTTTTGGCGACTCGACTAGGGAGTCCGAACATAAGACTGGTCACCTAGTTGCAAGAGTGGAGTCAAAGAGATATACTAGGTCCCAAAGAAGGGAGGGGGTAGTTGATTTTGGCTTTGAGGAGTTACAGAACCTAAAATTTCAACCCACTTTTTCATGTCAAAGAAGAGAAATAAGTAGGCATCGTTCCCATCACCATCATCTCCTGTGTCCTCAGTTTTTCAAGCTCTGACCTTGCATGGTATCGCTTTACCTAATATAATCAACCCGAATCCACTCAATATCATACTTCCAATGGTAGTAAATAATCCTTGGGGGGCTGCTATAGGTCCATTGAACTTTGGTTTAAATCTCAATCCCTTACCCAAAGGTGCTAGAGATCACTTGTCAAATTTTAGTGGGATGGAAAAATCACCATTGATGAGCACCTAAATGCATTCAATGTGGCTTGTGGGATAATAGCGGTTCAAAACAAAGATGTTGTAAGATTGTTTGTCTAGATATTAACTAGAGTATCAACAGATTGGTTTTATCACTTACCAAATAGTGTGATAACAACTTGGCAAGATCTGAAAACAAGGTTTGAGGCAAGATTCAAAGTTGCTGAAGATGAATAGTCTCTCTTGGCTCAATTGGCCCAGTTAAAGAAAGAAATTCTGGAGTCTATGAGGGAATTTGTAGAAAAATTTGATAAGATTGTGCATAAGATTCCAGTTAATCAAAAGCCCTCAGATGATAATATCAAGTGTTTCTTTATTAATTCTATACCTTCATAAATAGGTTTCTCGATTCACAGGCAAAGAGTTGCAGATTTAAGTGCTGCCAAAACACTTGCAGTTGAGTTGGAAGATGATCTAATCACGACAGGTAAATGGAAAAGAGAAGTGCAGACACCCATTGCCCAACCTTCCACTTCTTCTGACCCTGTAATCCAGTGAGTAATGAATGATGTGATTACTCTTAAAAGGCAATTGCCTAGAGCTAGTACCTCATACCCATCTCCCTATCAAGACATACCTAGGAGGAATACAAACTAGTCTTTGGGCTATGGGAACAAGACTCTGCAATTACCCCCTACTCAGCAAAGATTAGCAATCGAGCCACCACCACCTAAAGGGAGTATGTGTGTTTTTCATCTCATCGATGAACATTATGGTAGTTCCTATCCTAAGATGGTGCATTACACACAATTGATGAATTATAAAGATACAGTGGGGTGAAGAAGAATCTTTAAAGCAACCTGGTGACTCTGAAATCCATTTCCTTGAGTATGAGTTAGATTCAAAAAGAGGAGGTGATATTTTGGTTACTTTAGAAGATTCTTCATGTACTATGCTCACAAGAAATCAACAAATTGTAAAACCTCAGGGTGCTTCTTCATCGTTTGCTGTGGCTTTCAAAGGTAAGGGGATTGATCCAAAATTTCATAACAATGATAAAAAATTGCAAGAACCCTCATTTTTAAGGTCTATTGAAAAAGAAATTTCATTTGATATTGTAGATTTTTGCAAATCTTCTCAAATTCAAATTACACCTGTTGAGTACCTTAAGCTAAATCCTAAAGAACTAGATAGACTCGTATAGTTTATAAAAGGGAATAATATACAATGGGCCAATGGAACACAACAATTAGTAAATGCCATATTTCCCTCACATAGTAATGAATTGGTTCACCTTGTGGCTTATGAAAAGATGCCTAAAATAATTGCTCTTCAAACAGATGATTCTACACCTACCCTTGAGTCAAAACTAGATTCCTTTTATATATCATTATTCATAAATGGTCACAAGATGAATAATTGTATTATAGATTCAAGTGCATCCAACAATATAATGCCTTCTGTAGTAGCCAAAGCATTAGGGTTGTCCTTGACAAAAACCTTTGGCAGATGTTATTCTATGGATTTAAAACAAATTCCTCTGCTAGGTCAAATTAAGGATGCTCAAGTAGTTCTTGCTTCCCACCCAGATAAAAGAATCAAGTTGACTATTCTGATAGCTGACATTCCAGCTAGCTACGACATGCTGCTAAGTCATACTTTTTGTAGGGATTTAGGTGGTGAAATTGAAATGGATTGGTCTCAAGCCACAATCCTTGTTGGAAAACATCGAGTCATTATGTAGCCTTAACCAAAGTCTAAATTCACTTTTGTCCCTTCTGATGACCCAAGAACTCAAATTTTGTATCATGATTGTCAATTTGGAAACTACATAATTTTTTCTGAGAATGAGGTAGTCGAGGATCCATCACAACTCGAGGGAGAGGAAAGCTTGTGGTTAATGGAGTTTGATGGTCATTATGCAGTGTCAAGTTGAATTACAGGGGTAGTGTTAATCCCACCTTCTGGCAACCATATTCCTTTTTCTTTTAAATTAAAATACAAAAATACCAACAATATGGTGGAGTATGAGGCATTGTTGTTAGGTTTAGCTGAAGCTAAGAGATTGGGAGTGAAACTTCTATGGGTTAAAAGAGATGTTGAACTAATTGTAAAATGGGTTAGAGGGTTGTTTAGTGTTAAAAATGAAATATTGAAATACTATTGGAATAGATTTTGGGATGAAATTGAAGATTTTGATGCATTTTCCATTGAAGCAATACCTAGAGAATTGAATTCAAAATCAAATTCATTAGCAGTCTTAGCTTCTTTACTTGTCCCACATCCTAAATTTGTTGATGATATTTACAAGGTAGAGCTGATATATCGACCTAATGTCCCAGACAACTCTGATTTTTGGCAAGTGTTTGAAAGTCATAAACAAAGCAATAATTTTATGCAAAGTGTAGACATGTTTTCTGCCATATATTTTGAAGGTTTAGAGGTAGAGTGCAAAGAATTTTCACAAGAATGAGCCAAGGAGTTGCCTAATAGAATCATGCAGTTGAAATGAAACAGGATCCCTAAAGGGTTGGTTTTATTGGAGCATATGTTTGATCGTCATGATGCATACAAGAAGAACAAAGGTGACAAATCCCTATAGGTTTAGGATATTGGAGGTTACGAAAAGATCAACATTGGTACTGAGGATGAACCTAAATATATCAATCTGGGAAAGTGTTGCATTCCTACGAAAAAGGAGAGGTTCATTAGTCTCCTGTTGGAGTTCAAGGACATGTTTGCTTGGTGCTATGACGATCTTAAAAATTTTAGAGAGGGAAAATTCCAGCATTACATTCCCCTGAAACCTGGAGTAAGTCCTTTCTGGCAAAAGCTTAGAAGCTTCAATCCAAAAGTACCTGAGGCTATATTTCAAGAAGTAGATAAGAAGTTAAAAGATAGGATTATATACCCCATCAATCATTCTACATGGATAGCTAATATTGTACCTGTTAGAAAGAAAAATGGAGAAATAAGGATCTGTGTAGATTTTAGAAATCTAAACCAGGCCAGCCTAAAAGATAACTATCCATTACCATCCATGGACCACATTCTACAAATAGTTTTAGGATCAGAGATGATGTTCATGCTTGATAGATTTTCAGGATATAATCAGATCAGTGTTCAGGAAGATGATCAACATAAAACTGCCTTTATTACTCCCTGGGGTACATTTGCTTATAACCGAATGCCTTTCAGTTTGATTAATGCAGGAGCAACATTTCAGCATGCTATGGATTTGTCCTTTGGTCACTTAAAGGATAACATCATTGTTGTATATCTGGATGACTTAATAGTATTCTCAAAAAGAAGAAAGCATCATGTGCGGGACCTAAGACAAGTGTTATAGAGGTGCCGCAAGAATGGGGTATCCTTAAACCCAAAGAAATCAGTGTTTGGAGTCACAGAGGGTAAGTTGCTTGGTCATATTGTTTCTAAGGAAGGGGTGAAAATAGATCCTAAAAGGGTAAGAGCAATTCAATAGCTAACTCTACCATCAAGTAGGAATGTCGTTAGATCCTTCTTCGGATAGGTAAATTTTCTAAGGAGGTTCATCCCAGATTTTGCAGAGACTACCAAGTATATTGTGAATTTGATGAGTGAAAAACAACCTTTTAAATGGAATGAGGAAGAGAAGAAAGCATTTGACTTAATAAAGAATGCTATTAGTCATGCACCTATTTTGATTAATCCTAATTTTAGTAAAGATTTTGTTATCTACTGTTATGCCTTAGAGAACACTACGTCAGGAATTTTATTATAGAAGAATGAGGATAATGATGAAGTCTCGATATCATTCATGAGTGTACCACTAAAAAAGAATGAATTGAAGTATTCAATAATGGAAAAGCAAGCATATGCGGTTGTGAAGGTTGTAAAGAAGTTCAAGTATTATATTCTTCATTCCCACACAATTGTTTATGTGCCTCATTCAACAGTCAAGAGCATATTGACACAACAAGACATAGGAATGAATAATAGAGCCTCCTGGGTGTCAAAACTTGAGGAGTTCAATTTACATATTAGGCCCACAAAATTGGTAAGAGGGCAGGGTTTGTGCAAGCTTATTGCTGAGATTAAAGAGGAAGTGATGGAGGAATTGCCCTTAGTCTTGTTTGTTGGTCTTTAGGATTCCTGGTTTGCAAATGTCACTTACTAATTGACATATGGAGATTGCCCAGAACATCTTTCTTCAAAAGAGAAGAGGAAGTTGAGATTAAAAGCTGCTAAGTATGTTATTTTTAATGATGTATTATATAAGAGTGGATTAGATGGGATCTTCTTGCGTTGTGTCGATAAATCACTCCAAGAGTTTCTGTTGAAAACATTTCATGATGAAGCCTGTGATGGCCATTTCTCTTCAACGGTGACTACCTACAAGAATTTAAGGAATTGTTATTATTGGCCAAGATGTTTAGGGATGCATATGCATGGGTGCCCAAGTGTGAAAAATGTAAGTTGTTCATAGGTAAGAAACAACTTGCAACATTACCACTCCAACCCGTGGTTGTAGATGAACCCTTCAAGAAATGGGGTATAGATTTTATTGGCCCCCTGACACATACTTATAGTGCAGGACATACACATATATTGATAGCTATAGACTATTTTACTAAATGGGTTGAGGCCATTCCGGTATGGAAGACATCCTCAAAGGTTGTTTGTAATTTTTTGAAAGAGAACATCCTGGTTCAATTTGGGGTCCCGCTAAAAATTGTGGTTGACAATGATACTAATTTCTCTTTTGCCAAGATTTCTTTATTTTGCTATGATCATGGAATTTCCCTTGCTCACTCTTCTGATTATTATCCTCAGGGAAACGGTCAAGATGAATCCAGTAATAAAAACCTCATAAACATCATGAAAAAACTAGTGAGTGAAAAATTTAAGGATTGGCATAAAAAACTGTTTGAAGCTCTTTGGGATGATCGTACATCACCAAAGCAGGCTATCGGGATGTCACCATTTGAATTGGTCTATGGTGTAGGTGCTCAGGTAGCACTTCCTTTGGAACTGGTAGCTACTAAGTTACAAACTGTCATTGAAGACACTTATTTTCAAAATTCTCTAGAAAAGCGGATTATGCATTTGATGAGAATTGATGAAGAAAGGGATAAATTAGTGGACCGGATAATAGAGCACCAGATGAGGGTGAAGAAGATATTTGACAAGCAGGGCAGGCCATGAAAATTCATGCTAGGTGATCAAGTACTGCTCTGGGATAGAAGAGGGGAACCCAAAGGGGGACATGCAAAGTTCAAATCGCTCTAGAAAGGACCATTCTTGATTCATGAGGTAAAAGGACAAAACTCACTCAAACTTGCATATCAGGATGGTACTGCTCTTCCTTTGACCTATAATGGTCAAGATTTGAAATTATACCAATTGTAAATGAGATTCCCTCATGATTTGTATATAGTGTTTTGGCTGATTGGCAGTTGTGTGTCTTTTCTGGTTTTGTTTCTATTTGGGTCTTCAAATAAAGTCTGCTTGCAAAACCAAAGATTTTGGAGTTCATTTCTAGTTCCTTCATAGTTCTAGTCCCCATTCAGAGCCGATGTTAGTCCCCCCTACAATTTTCCCTTTTGAATGTATACTTGCGGGTTGCCTTATTATGCCTTTATTTCTGTTGGGTCTTTTGTTCTCCTTCATACTTGAACCGTTGAACTCTTTTTAAAAAGTTCAATAGGTTCAAAGTTCAAAGCAAGTTTTAGGAAAAGTTGTTAGTGGTCTTTGTCTTCATGAGAGCAAGTGCACTTTTGTTTTACGTCTTGAGTTCTAAACCCATGAACCTTAAATGGTTTAAGGTTCAAAATGTCTTTTGTGAGTCACGGCAATGTATTATTATATAACAAGCGGGCGTCCATATCTTTTAAGTTGGTTTCTGACCTTGAACCTTGAACCAAATCTCAAGCGATTCAATTGGTTCAAGGCTTCTGTTTAATAATCATTGTTGTTGCTCATTTTTGGTATTGTTGTGTGCCGCTCATTCATTGTGTACTTCCTAAATAAACTTGAACCATTGAAATTTTGGTCAAATGGTTCAAGGTTGATGAGTTCACTTCAAAAATAACTCTAAGGCTTTTTGATGATAATGAAAGTGGCTCGGCAAGAAGGAATATTCCCTCATTCAATAGTTTAAAATTCTAAATATGGAAGGTAATAATGAGTACATCAACTACCTATGCGGAAGTGATGGATAATTAAGAAGGTGTCAGATTTTAGTCATTTCATTGTTACTTCGCACGCTTGAGTAAATCATTATGAAGAGTGTGTAGCCTTATAGATATTTTCTCATCTGATCAAAAGGAATGTATGAATTTATTTCCATAGTTTGTAAGGGTTGCAGCTACCATACTTGAGCGAATTGGAGGCGCTGAAGGTAAAACCAATTCTGATTTCCTAAAGAAGTTTCTAGTTTTCATGGTGGTAACGGGTAAGTTCAGACAACTCCTTCTAAGCTATGTTTCTTTAAGTTCTAAATATTTATCAGTATAGGAAGAAAATCTCTAAATTGTTGGAGTAAAATTCTACCTTATTTTAGAATTTCTTGGTTAGAAGTATAGATAGGTAGTATGAGGCCAATATTGTCTAAGCTTGGTCAGACCTCATGTCTAGTGAGCATATTACCAGAGTTAGAAGACACTTCCTTGGTTCATGTTAATTTAGGGGATTTCTTAGAAAAAGCCAAGAGCCCTCAAACCCATTTAATGATGGAGAAAATAGTGAAAAGTGGTCTTGTTGAAGATGCTACCTTTCCGCTTGTCACACCATGTCTGAATTTGGTGATGACTTGCATGAATAGTTATGATACAGAGAACGGATGCATCAGAACTAGTAGTGGTGAGCTACTAGTCAGTATCAACAGACATAATAATAGCGGCAATGGGAATTTTGCACACGGATGAATATAAGGACTAGACTATTGGGAACTCGTATGCTTATTTCTTAGAAAAGATGAGTAAGTACAGGAGTGTGATTGCTAGGAATTGGCTCCTAAAAGTTCAAAAAGGAGGGTCACGGCTGCCAAAGCTCTTGACTAGAGAGCACTTCATCATAGATGTGTGGGATATTGTGATACTTCTAAACAGGCTGAAGGAAAACTCACATTCTTTCTACTAGGAAGATTGTCTGTAATTTTTCATCTAGGTGGTGTTATCTAGTGATAGGTATCTCGATTGGACTTAGGTAATTGTAGAAAGACTTCATGAAGGGTTAAGTAATTTTGTGGGAATGTCAGGTTTTTATATGTCTTCTTATCTTTTCTACATACTAGCTTGTACAAGGGATTGGCTTGGTTTGCCTAATGAACCTTGGGTAGATGGGATGAGGGTTTATAATTATTATCTCCTATTACAATAGTAGAGACATGTCGAGCAATTTGATAGATGGAATGGAGTCTTCGTGGGAAAACTTGCTTTTGAACTCTAGGGGGATGCAAATAGGAGAATTTATGTTGAAGCAATGGAGTTCATAAGCATATATGGTAGCTTGTTTATTCAATTTCCCATGTTTACTTACCTACGGGTAGGTGGTTTTGAGGGCCAACCATTCAAGCTGCCTAGGTATTCCTTAGATAGCTATGTACTTATAGAGGTGAGCAAGCATCTAGATTACATTGATAAAAGATTTGGAACAAAGGGCGAGTCTGGAGTTGTATTCCCTATTGAACTCAAATACTATAGGTGCAAATCTGTATCTGACGCCCTGAACCTAGAATTAGAATTCAAGAGGATGAACTTGCAGCCATATGTGGCAAGGCAAAAGTGTGACAGGAGAGGTTATGCCATTGAGAACCTAAATGTAGATAACCATTTTTGTCATGAGCCTCAAATGGAGGTTTATTGGGAGAATTGAAGTGATGAATATGAGGTAAGGAAAAGATTGTGGTGAAGGTTCACTTTGCAACAAATAATTACCATGAAGCTTCCAATTAATATATTTGGAGTATCACAAGATATAGGGGAAGATGTCCTAGATCCTGAGTTCAACAGAGAGGTTCAAGGAAAATCAATTCTATAAATTGATTGGAATAAAAAGGAGGATGACAGTATTCAAACTAGAACCTTTAATGTTGTGAGAAGAACATAAAGATGGTTGAGAAACAAAAAGTTCAAGGAGGGATCTCACATGTCCTCATATAAACTAAGAATTGATTCACACATTGTGACTCAATCCCCTATTTCTTTCACTAATGAAATTGTTAATGTTGCAGGTGTTTCAAGGCCTATTATTGAGAAAATCTAGCCTAGGAGATCAAAGAAGTCACCATCAGGTCTCACAGTTGCTCGAATAACTCAGTCCAGGAGTAAGAACAAGAGTAGGGAGCCCATTTTGAAATAGGTTGTTGTTGACCTAGACCCTAGTGAAGAGATAGAGGAAACGATAGATCCACAGGATCTGGATGAACCTGTGATGCAGGAAAGGGACACGAGAAAGGAAGAGGAAATCCCACAAGACCCCATGAACAACTTGGTCATTGTCACTTCACTTGATATATAGACAACTCCTTCACCTAAAGAGCCTGCAAACACACAATGATGGCTGGAAGCTTTTTTTTGGGAAAGGCATCGAAGCTAAAGAAACTTAAGATGTGGACAATTCTTGAAGTAGATGAAGCAATAGGTCACTGGACGATCGAGATAGCCGAACCAATTCCAGTGAAATATATAGACAAAGCTACTGAGGAGGATTTTACATTTGAAAAGATAGATTTAGGAGCTGCTTCACATGTTGTGGATGTTAAGAATTTGGAATCATTTACAAAAAGGATAATTTCAAGAACATGGAAGGATGAAAAAGTCAAAAGGGAATTGAAGCAAGTGGTTACTCAAATGGCTGAGTATATCAATGCCATCCATAATCCAAACCCCCAACCTTTGTCACAAATACGGGTATCATTTGATCCCAAATCTTTGACCAATCAGAAGATGTTGGACGAGTTTCAAAGGATCAGAGTAGCTACAGAAATGTTCAATAAATGGTTGGATCTTATAATGCAATAGGGACCAGATTATATCATAAATCTGGTAAAAGTTTATAAAGATTGTGAAACTGTAACCAAGGAATTAGAGTTGGAGATGGTGACTTGGGAGAAAGAAAGGATCAAATGGGTGGTGGTCCTTATGCAAATGAATGATATATAGAAATATGGTGTGATGAAGTTCTTGGCTGAAAAACTAGTAGAAAATTTGGATGATAATGTATTGTATTTATCAAGGAAGAATGTGGAGTGGCACAACTTGATCATCAAACAAGGTCATGAAGAGTCCAACAAATTGCTCAGAGGATTGATAGACTTGATAGATACAATGCAGAAGGATCTCAAGTGCATTGACATTCAACTCATGAAAGATGGTGCCAAGAAAATTGAGGTAGTTGTGGATATGACCAAGCTCTTTCAGAAAAGAATTCAATTCATTCAGATGACAAAATCTTTGACCATGAACGACTTCTCAAAGGTGGAAAGGATCGAATCGATGTTGATAGTCTATTCTGATCATTTGGATGTACACAAGGCAAAAGTAGAACAAGTGAACATTGATAAGGAGGTGTGGAAGCAAAGGATTCAACACATTGGTCTTCCTTATTTTTAGGTCATCTTGAACTTCTCGGTGGCACACCTGGAATGGCATGGCTCTATGGCAAAGCAGGACAGATCCATAACCTCTTCTGCCATAGTGGAAGCATAGTTAATCCAAAAATGAGGTGTAAGTCTCACAATGCTTGTTGATTTATTTTTCTTTCTTATTATAGTAAACAGTTTCTTTAACTTTGGTTAAAGTAAAGTATAATTTTGTTATGTAAAAACTATGAGCCTGGAGGCTACTTAAGTTGAAAAGATTGTCTTTGTGAGGGTCTAAAAAACTCTAATTTTTCAAATAGTAGATAGTATTTTGGTTTTCCTATGAATTTTTTGAAAATGGAATGGCTGGTTATCAATAAAATGCTATGATATGCAGTCTTTGAATCTGTGTGTTTGAAGATTAGTAATCTTTCTTGAGAAAATTGCTATGGGCATGATATCATTTTATGATCAGTTATCTTTGTGTTTTCCTCAATTCATGATTATCATTAGTTGTTAGAAGACTCATACATATTCATTTGCTTGATCCCCCTTGCCCTGTGAGGCACGAGAGAGTATCGATTGGCCTTCAGTATTGCTGAGCTTCTGCTATGCTTTGAATTTATACAGTGAACGTGTTTGTGAATGAGAGTCTATAAACTCTCATTAAATTCATTTAGAAAATTTTATCTGATCTTAGTTTGGAGTAATTTATTTGTGTGGATGGATGAAAGGTGAAACCTTTCAATGCTTTCAGGTAAAAAACATTAGCATTTCATTTGTATAATAAATTCATTGCAAATCATACGAGGAGCTACCCTCTAATGTAGAGGTTGAATTTTAATCAATTCATCCAACTGTTGGTAGTTTTTTTCTTCTTATAAAAGGGTAAAAGAGAGTTATATTTTTGCTTAAGGAAGATAATTGTTAAGATTTCAGAAAAGGGACAAATCTATTTACCAATAACTGGATTGGAAGTGTTTTTCAGTTCTGAACATAGACGTGCCTGTATACTTCACAGATGCGATTAAAGGACACATACATGTTTGAACACTGCACAAACACGTTTCTGAGATTTTGTGAATGCATTTTTTTTATGATGACACAAACACGTTTTTGTCCTACACAGACACGGTTAAATGACAGACATTTTTTAACACTGCATAGATGCATTTCCAGAAACTGAGTGCAATTTTCCAATGTGTAAAGTTGGTGTTGCGACCAAATCGGCACAAAAGATGTACACCGACACAGAAGAGAACATGTATACTGGCACAGAGGTCGACAGGATTTTTGATATGTAATATTTTGTTTATTATTGTAAGCCGACTTGGCAAATTGTAAAATGACTCTTGTATATAAAAGAGATCATTGTAGACATTTGTAGGATATGGATAGGAAGCATAAATAAATTATAAGGCAGACCTAATGTGCGAATTGTAGGTCAAGGGTATATGTAAAGAACAGAGCAAGAACCGGTACTAAATCTAGCATTGAAGATGCTATTGTAAAGCAGTATAGAATATTGGATTTGTGTAAATCCTCATTGTAAGTTAGTGTGACATCTTATTGAGCAATGAGCTCTACGCAGTTGGCCTTCCTGCATGTGTAGGCCCCTATTGTAAGTAATATTCTCTTATTGGCCAGTAAGTGAATATTGTGGGTCACAAATCCCACTGAGGTTTTTCCCACATCGGGTTTCCTCATTAAACATCTTGTGTTATTGTGTTCTTTTCATGTGGATGTTTTTTATTTTGTTATTTACATTAATTCTTGCATACTGGTATATTGTTACTTTATGTTTTGCATATTCAGTTTCAAGAAAAGTTCATTACCGGTCAGATACTGATTCACCCCCCCCTCTTAGTATCTGTGGGAACCCTAACAATTGGTATCAGAGCCTGGTCCTCTATTTTCAGAAGCCTAATAGCTTGAGGAAGATCTTGACACCGATAAAGATGGAAAATCTGATGAAGCAACTTGAAGGAGCTCTTACTGACTATGATGCAGAGAAGTTGAAAAATATCAAATTAGAAGATGATTTAAAAGCAGCTCAGGACATTATTTAGGCACTTCAAGAAAATCTTACTATTACAAGAAATAAGAGAAGAGAACTTTGTGAAAAATTGCAAAATGAGAATGATGAAAAGGAATCACTAAATGATATGATAAGCAAATTGAAACAAGAGATCATGACAACAAAAAATGAAATGCAGGATATGACTATGAGATTTTGCAAAGAGATTGAGGACAGAAAGAAGAATGAAGAAGAGTTGACCAGAAGACTAAGTGATGTAGCAAATGAGAACACAAGACTTAGCTATGAAAATGACATGTTGAAAACAGATCTGATGCATACTCAGAATGACTCGAATGAACTAATGAGACAAAAAGAAATCTTGGAAAGGGAATTGGAAATTGCAAATCAACACAAAGAAAAATTCAAGAAAAGCTCAGAAGAACTTGGTACCTTATTGAAGAATCAAAAACCCAAAGGTGACACTTTTGGAATTGGATTTGAAGTTGGAGAAAGCTCCGGTACTGCAAATACCCAGGATCACAACAAACCAGTAAGACCTTCTAATACTTACAAATTCAATGGAAAATGATTTAACTGGAATAAATATGGTCATAGGGCAAATGAATGTAGATCTAGGAGTTATCAGAACATTAATCCTTCCACCGGTCAATGCTCCAAATGCAAAAAAATTGGTCATAACTCTGAAAATTGTAGAATGAATGTAAGATGTTATGTTTGTGGAAGATTTGGTCATTTATCAAATAAATGCAGAACACAAACCGGCATAGGTTATGGGAAAGCTATTCAGAAAAATAATGTAACTTGTTATGCATGTAACAAGATTGGTCATATTGCTAAATTTTGTAGAAGTAAAGGCACACTGGTAGATAACAAAAGTACTAGTTTGAAGGGTAAAGAAAAGGTTGAAGAGGTTAAGCAAGAATTCTCAAAGCAATGGATTAGAAAAAGTGATCTAAATATTGGGGATACTCCTCCACCAGTAGAACCAACAAATGCTCCACTGGCAGGACAATATGATGCTCCATCGGTAGGATAGAGCAATGCTCCACCGGCAGGATGTTCTTCATCAAATTGAAGAAAATTATCTTGAGGGTTTGGCAATCAAATGACACATGTGCTATTATTCCCTCGGTTAGAGAAAAGAAGTTGAAAATCACTCATTACCGGCAAATAAGTTGAGCTAATACATTATCGACAAGCAATTAATGTGGTAGGTAGTAGAAAAGACTTTATAAAATAAGGTTTTTGGCTCCATTTCATTTCACCGTGAATTCAAACTTTCAGAGAGTGCGAAGATTTCCAAGCTAAGGCATTCCGAGTAAAGAGGCAAAGCACTTCAGCAATCAATCCATCCAAAGGCAGAAAAAGGTATTTATTATCATGGCATCCTCCTCTGCACCTAAATTCATAGAAAACCCTACAGTAGTCAAAGTTATAAAATGACCTAGGCCCATGTTTCAGCTAGTTCCTGAGGTAGCTAAGAAAGATGACAACATAGGTGCTTTTTCAAAAATTCCAAAAGGTGTTGTTTATGCAGAAGACCCTAGAATGTATATTCATTGCAACATAGAGGAATTAGGTGATAAAGAAATCAAAAACATGTATAGGTCTGTTATATGTGACAACTCCAGAAATGTGAAACTTGAACATAAAATTGTTGAAACCCTAGGATTCACTAAAATCCTTTGCATTCCTGAATTTCCCAAGGAAGTGGTTAGGATAGTTTTAAATAGGGTACATGGTTCATTCTTTTGGCTTGACTCAGTGCATAAAATTACAAAGGAAGCTGTGAAAGCAGTAACAAGGTTACCTTCCACTAGTAACAGACCTGACAAAACCAAGAAGGTCTCCAATGACTTAGTAACAAACTTAATTGGTGCAACATCCGACAAGAGATCACTGAGGGTTAATGATGTGACTGATACAAATGTTAGATTTGTTACCATGATTTTAGGTTACAAAGCAACTCATGCTAATAGGCTTAACTCGATTTCCAGTTTATGCATAAAGAGTGCTTATGACATGGTTAAGGACAATGTAAAAATTGATATCTATGAATGGTTAAAGGATGAGTTAATTGACAATTTAGAAAAAATCAATAAGGATAAGAAAGGAACCTTTAGATTTGGAAATTTACTTGTATGCTTAATACTACATATAACCAAATAGGCTTCTGGTATAGGCAACAAGGATTTTGGATTTGACATACTGGTAGGAAAATAATTATCTGACTTATTCAACAACATGGGTGAAAATAGAGAGAAGAATATCAATGAGTATTTTCAAGCACTAAAGGTTAGAATGAATAAAATTATCAGACTATCATAGGAAATTATCAACAAATACAAGGATGATATATGTTTTGTAATAAAAGAGGATGAGATTTGGATGGAAGCAGTCATCCCAAGGACAATCTGGGTAACAGAGATGGGGTATGAAACAGATGACCACATAGTGGAAAATTATGCCCAAGCACTTCTGGAAGCCCCTAATGAACCAAAGGAAGAAGTATTTGGTAGTGCTGAGACCATTGAAAGTCAAATTCAATCTAAGAAGAGAGTGAAAAAGGTTGAGGCATTTGTGAGAAAAAGAACCAGACAAGCAAAATCCATAAAGGAAGATGTATTAAAGAAAACCGACATAACTGAAGATGAGTTGGCAGCCCAACAACCTGAAACTCATCTATCACCGGTAGATACTTCCTCAGAAGGAGATATGCTAGCAACTTTCAAAAGAGTTGTCAGGAAAAGAGATCCCTCATCGGTAACCACTCCTTCACCTAGAAGGACAAGATAGAAGCAACAAGCCGTGAGATCTCCAGTCAAGAAGGTCACACCTAAGAAGAAGCTGACCCCCAAAAAGAAGAAGAAGACAAACACTGACTTGGCCCCTCTTGACATATTACTGAATGAGATCACAGAGGAAGGTAAATTGAAAAACATAGGGAAAATCTATGACACCCTATCAGATGATGAGAAAGGACAAGTTGAAGAAAGTGTTATATTACACATGAACATGTATAAAAAGTTTTTGTTGCAAGTCTTAAATGAAATTCCTGATGAACTATATAAAAGACTTGAGGCCAAAAGGCAAGGAATAATTGAGTTGGATAAGAAAATAAAAATAGAAAAATTACTTGCAGTATACCCGGTTAACTCACCTAAGGAAATTGATGATCTAATAGCTCAGGCCAACCGGACAGTTTTTTCCACTGCACATTGACAAATTTCACTAATTGCAGGTAGAGTTACAAAAGTTTCAAAGGAAATAGAAAATGGTTGGGATACATTCTTCATTGAAAAAGAAAAATAAGAAGAATATAGGAATCCCAAGTCTATTGTGGTATATCAGAAGGACAAAGGGAAAGGTAAAGTTGGTGGACCACCAAGTATCAAGATTAGAGACAACTTACCCCCACCTCCATTAAATACTCAACTGGTAAAAACAACAACTGCAGAAGATCAACCGGTAGTTGAGAGTATGGATATAGAGGATAATAATCCTAATCCCGAAGTCCTATATACTGTGAATGTTGATACTCAAAAGATCAACATAGTGGTAGATAAGGATACAATAGATAAATCAGGAAACAAAGAGCAACCGGCAACAGTAAACAAAGAGCAACCGGCAGCAGATTCGGAGAAAAAGATGGAATCTAGAACACAAACAGAGAAACCAACAGAGCTAAAGGCTCCAGAACAGATGCCATCAGTAAGAAATGATGTAGGAAAACTAATGCTTAAAGAGATGGAGACACAAACAGACCTACCAGAGGTCAATACTAGCATGGTCACTTCCACCAGCACTCAGTTTGTTGGGTCACCATCAAATGTGACTGAGGTATTACTTGAATCTATCAAGAAAATAACTAATTATAGCTCACAAGTTTATAAAACAATAGATGATTCAATTCCATTTTTGAAATCAATAGCTCCTAATTGTATTATAAACAATAAAGATTCTTTAGGCTAGTTGGATACACTTTGTAAATATATTTCTGGAAATTTTGAGCAAACAAAGGTAAAATCTGTAAAGGAAAGTGTAGAAAAAGAGAAACAAAAATTCTTTGAGGAAGGAATAAAGAAGTGTAATAGGGAATTTGACACACTTCTACTGGAATTATGCAATTTATTGAAAGAATTCAAAACTCTATACAAAGATACCTGTAAGATAAAAATTTTGACCATAGATTTAGACAAAAAGATGAGAAAGGTACAGGAAGAGATCAATAAACTTGTAGATAATTTTGTTAACTCACCCAATACATTGTCAGTTTTTGAGGAAAAGATAACAAATTTTGAGGAAGAATTGCTCAAATTAGAAAGAGAGAAAGAGAAAATAATAAACAAGGAAAAATTCTTGAGATCTAAACTAAGTCCAAGATTGGACTATTTAGCATCTCTGCGGAAGGAAATCTCAGAGGCACTGACACAAGGAGCAAAACACCGGCAGAGCACTTGCAGCATCTCACCGGTACAGTATATAGAACTGAGACAGCAATAAAAGATAGCAAGAAGTTTATGGATGGTATAAACTTAATTTTGGGAGATATTCTTCAGATAATAACCACCCAACTACAAGGTTGAGGTTATGAATTGGTACAACTACAAAATCTACTAACCTTTGTCATTGATGCCAAAGGGGGAGTAGTAGGATGAGAAAATTCAAAACACAGGGATCACATGCTTAGGGGGAGCTCTCACATTTTTGGTAACATTTTTGGTCTACACGTTTTGGATATCTTTTAAAATTTCTCATGAGTGTTGCCATCAATGCCAAAGGGGGAGATTGTTGGCATATGGACACTCCAATGAGACATTGTGTGTGATTGAAGGTTTTGTCATTGATGGCAACCTTGCAATCCTATGGCACCAGCAAGACATTATACCAGCAAAGCATTACACAGGCAACCTTGCAATCCTATGTCACCAGCAAGACATTATACCGGCAAAGCATTATTCAAACAAGACAGTGCACTGGCATCAGCAAGATCACTCTACACTGGCACCAACACAGAAGATGTACACCAGCACAGAAGAGAACATGTATACCGGCATAGAGGCCGATAGGATTTTTGATATGTAATATTTTGTTTATTATTGTAAGTCGACTTGGCAAATTGTAAAATGACTCTTGTATATAAAAGAGATCATTGTAGACATTTGTAGGATATGGATAGGAAGCATAAATAAATTATAAGGTAGACCTAATGTGCGAATTGTAGGTCAAGGGTATATGTAAAGAATAGAGCAAGAACCGGTACTAAATCTGGCATTGAAGATGCTATTGTAAAACAGTACAGAATATTGGATTTGTGTAAATCCTCATTGTAAGTTAGTGTGACTTCTTATTGAGCAGTGAGCTCTAGGTAGTTGGCCTTCCTACATGTGCAGGCCCCTATTGTAACTAATATTCTCTTATTGGCCAGTAAGTGAATATTGTGGGTCACAAATCCCACCGAGGTTTTTCCCACACTGGGTTTCCTCGTTAAACATCTTGTGTTATGGTGTTCTTTTCATGTGGATGTTTTTGATTCTATTATTTACATTAATTCTTGCATACCGGTATATTGTTACTTTATGTTTTGCATATTCAGTTTCAAGAAAAGTTCATTACCGGTCAGATACTAATTCACCCCCCCCCTCTCAGTATCTGTGGGAACCCTAACATGTTTTTCATGACAAGAGGACACAATGTTGATGAGGATTCAATGTTTGCAAGTGTTTAGACTCAAAATGACTCAAAAGAAAGTATGTTATTTGGTGTAAAAATATTTTGCATACACTTGAAGACACAAAAGACACAATGTTTTGATGTTTGATCTTGAATGTTCAAATTTTTAAAAGAAGACAAGCACAATTCTTATGGTTGGCCAGGACAATAGTTGTTGATCCCACATGGGGTTTCCCTCAAGGCTATGTTGGCATATGTGCATTATTTGATGACATGATGATAATATATGTTGTCATTGATGTCAATATGCTGAAGTGTGAACAGGTATATTGAAGTAAGTAAACTGGCAAGTGAACCGGTATACGCAAAAAGTGAATCGGTATGTAGAAGTATGAACTGGTATATGCAAACTTTGTGTCGGGGTTTCATTTGATATGACTATCGGTTGGTAGTCTCAACTTCAAGGTTTCCAGTTGATGTATTCCAAGTTTGTGTGACTTGATCGATGACATCTTGTGATGAGTTAGCATTGAAATGAAGATCAAATCATGTTGCCACATCAACCTTGTGCATGCAAAGGATTCCATTGAATATCTTGCATGAAGAAGATTGATTCTATCTACCTCAGGAATGTGCAAAATCTTAGTAAACGGTGGAGAACGCGTGATGGGTTATCAGCTTCCAGAAGCGGTGAAGAACAAATGATGGAGAATGTCTTGAGATTTATTCAAGATTGTTTTGCCCTATGTAATGTGATCAAATGGCTAGGATTGGACCGACTATATTCTTAACCTAGATGCTTAGGGTTTTTCAGGCTTTGGCCACCAACCTAATTGTTGTCTATAAAGTCGATGATGGTTTTTATTTGAAGTTGTTGGTAAATGAATGTATGTGAGGTGATTTCTTGCCAGACTGAAGAAGTAAGTAGAGATTTGCAGAGTTTGATTGTAGATGTAAAGGAACTAAAGTGGATCAACCTTGGCATTAAGTGTTGTTATTAGATCAATGCATTACTTGTTGACTTCTAACCATTTCTACAGTTGGAAAATCCCTTTACCAGGTAGCTTTAACAGGATTTTTGTAAATCCTTTAACAGGGTGACTCAAAATCATTGAGTTCTTCAAATCCTCTTACAAGGTAACCTTTAACAAGGTTTTAACCTCTAATCAGGTATTTAGCCATCCCTTAATCGAGTGATCCCTAGCAACATCGGTTCCTAGAAGAACCTGTTGTAAAGTATTTAACTGGACTAGGCTCTTAACAAAGAAAACTTAATAAGATTTCAAGAACAACTTGTGGATATTCATCCCCACCGTGGTTTTTCCCAGTTGGGTTTCCACGTGAAAAATCAGTGTGTTATGTGTGATGCTTTTTCATGTGATGTTTAAGTTTTTTCTATTAAGTGGTAATGTAAGCTGATCCAATGGTCATTGTATTTATGATGTGTTACTTTCTTAAGCATATGGGTGAAGCTGAGATGAGATGTTAGGTTTGAGAAGATCATAGTGTTATCGGTTTATAACTTTCACAGTCACTGTGTTTTACTGGTAGTGCCTTGGTTTAGATCAGTGAAATTGTTTACCAATTCTTGCAGTCTTTGCAGTTTAAGTTGTTGGAGAAGTTTTTGTCTATACTGATTCATGCCTCTCTCAGTACCTGTTGGCTATTTACTGTTCATTATTATTCATCAAGCTACGCTATTAAGAGTGGATACTTAGATGCTTGACCCTGTTGGCTCCACCCTCGACACTCACTTCTTCAGGGCAGCCAAACACCAGTCCCCATGAAAACTCCCTGTGGTGAACTTTGTATCTCTAATAGGAACTGTATGTGTGTGGGCCGTTATAGAGGTCCGACCTCTTGCCCCAACAACTAGAAGGATTTTGTATTTCTAAAACAAAAAGGTGCTAGTAAGGGCATCTGCTCATGTGGCCATATATGTGACACTTTCAGCTCTGTAAATATAGAAGGCTCTTAGCCGGTAGGGGTTATGCCCTACTACTATAAAATAAATTTGATCAAATGGGTTCATGGGGATACATAGTGTCCATATGAACTAATCGACACACGTTACCCATGTCTTTCACCATGAATACAGTTATTTATAGTGGTTCGAAAGAGGTGGGTTTTCCTCACTACCACTTGGGTCATTCTCTCCTCACTAGTAGTCCTAATGACCACACGAGGAGAGAGGCCCTCTAGAGATTAAACAAAAAGAGCCTATTGCTCAAGACACAAAAGACACTGGTTCAAATTTAGTGCACCAATTGAAGTGTTTGATAATCTATGAAAACAAAGCACACGATAAAGATAAAAAACCCTTGCCAAAAATTTTGCAACAAAGATTTTTTAGTAAATTTGCAATAATACCCCTCCTACAAGCACACAAGTTAGGTAAATTTTAGATCCAAAAGACTTTGTGAAAAGGGGGTCTTCGAAAAGACATATTACTTCAAGGACAAGATGCACTAATTAGCTAGATCATAAGATGTTAAGCCTAAATCAACCATATCTGAAATCAAAATGATGAAAAAAAATCCTAAAAATTGGAACAAAAACCAAAAAAAAAACCAAAAAAAAACACACAGACGCGATTGGATCTCATGCAGATGTGGTTATAGGACACAGACACAGTTTCAACCCTCACAAATGCATTTCGGCAACATAGACGTGGATCTACAATGTGAAAAATTATAAAATGATGTCGAAGATGCAGACGTGCTTCTAGGGGTCATAGACACAGCAGGAAAGAAAAATTGCAGTTCCAGTATGCACTCATGTGAAAATGTCAAAATATTGCCAGAGATGTCAAATCTGCAACTTCAAAAGCATATAATTTGTAACCAAGATGTTAAGTGCAAAAGGACAAGAGTCCCACCGGGTGTGCCAAAATGTTTATGGTAAAAATGGAAACAACAATATTGAAAGACTGAAATAGATTCAACCACAAAACCCTAGCCTAACAACAACAAAGATCTACCATAACATATGAAGATTACCGAAGACAATGTAAATCAACAAAATTACAAAGATTATACCATCACATGTCCAATAGGGTTTGAATCTCCATTCTCCCTATCTCCATTGATCTTGCTTGATATATTTGCTCTCAGATTTTATGTGTGCACAAGAGCTCAACAAAGAACAAAAATATGGTTGTAAGTAAGCTTGATCGCATTTGAAAGTTTGAAAGCATAGTTGAGGGCTGATAATGAAAAAACATCCTCTTATATAGAGAACACTGTAAGAAATGGGGGGATAAGATTAAGAGGTGTAAAAGATAAATGGTTGGCTAGGATTAGAGGGTAGGTAGAGGAAATAAGAAAATAATGAGGGTAGCTAGTGTAGGAATTAAGAGATGAATGACATGTGTCATGGGTAGAAAAGGCTAATAAATTAATTAAATAAATAAAGATTTATTTAATTAATAGAAGAAGTGGAATAATTAAATACATAAAAGTATTTATTTAATTTACGAAAAGGATAATTTAAAAAAAAATAAAAGTATTTATTTAAATAAGAAATAAGGCTAGAAGAGGATAAATAAATTAATTAAATAAAAAAAGATTTATTTAATTAATAAAAGAATTAGGCTAAAATAATTAAATAAATAAAAGTATTTATTTAATTAGACAGGACAATTTTATGTGTCTACATTATGATTTAGTGGTGTTTATCTCCTTGGAATGAACTGCTCGTCTATTATTCCCCAGAGAGACAAAAGACTACAAACTGAGAGATAAACTGAGATTCACATCAGACCTTTCCTTACTTCCAATTGCACCATGTGAAGCAACATGATCAGAATTTCTTGTGACACTACAAAGCTCACTTTGAAAAAAATCCACCATTGAAATTTCTTGACTAGGAGACTTGTCATCTCTGCTACTGCTGAAATCTCTATGGAAGTGCTGAATAGTGCAGTGCAACTATGGGTCAATTCCCTGGCTCAACAATTTTTTCTTGATGCGGGTCCTCCAGTGATTCTTTATTTCATTGTTTGTTCACTTAGGCAAATCCTTGCAATCCGAGACCATCTGTGCCACCATATACAAAAATAAATAACCAGATTAATGATGAAACTTAATTGAAAGATTTCATTTGTGTGATTCAGTGAATGAAACAAGTGTCAATTAATGGGCTTTTCCTAATGGACAGTTATGATTTAAGGTCCATGAAAGAAATTGAATCAAAAAATTCCAAAGAAATCAAATTATTATAGAGTAGTTTTCATTGATAACAAAATCAAATCAAGGAACCTTAAAGAAATCAAACTAAGATGGAGTAGTTATTAAAGTTACAACATCAAATTTTAGATAAATTAATGTATGAGGGAGTAGTTTTCAGAGATCGGGTAATAACAAATTGAATCAAGAAACTTCAAAGAAATCAAAATATGGTGGAGTATTTTCTAGAGCTACAACATCACCAAATAGAATAATTTTTATTAATCAAAAATAAAATTACATTTTTCAGAGTTACAACATCATAACAAATTGAATCAAAACATTATAAATAAAGTTTAAGTCACATTATAATAACAAATTGAATTGAGAATTAGAGTAGTCTTTTTTTTTTTTTGAACTGAACTTCTTGCCTGTGCCCACTTATGCTAGTGTTGTCTAGATGAATGTTGTAGAGGGGGACCCTTTATTGGTTTCCCAACCTCTAGGGATTCAAAATCATGAGGCTCATGCTTGTCCTATGCCTTTCATGGATCTTCTAGTGGAAGAATCCTTTTGGTGTCCTCCTTCTTTGCAATACCTCTTTGACTCCTTTCTTGCATATGTGGAACCTTCCACATTCATGGACAAGCTCCTTGGTGGTATCACTAATAAGATATGGAAAGTGTCTGACATTCTTGGTTCCCAAACGAAATGTGTGGTCAATGAACACCAAGTGGAGATACCTGACATGTTGTTGAACTCAACAATCGCAAAGCTGAGCCTTTCTCTAGTTGGTAAGTTCCTTGCTTTTCTCCCTTCTTTGGCCCAGGTAAGAAAGTGGGTGACAACTAAGTGGAAATTAAAAGGTAGTATTTCTATTAATTCTATGTCACATGGACTTTTCCTTTTCAGTTTTATTAATCAAGAGAATCTGCCTTGCATCTTGATGGATGGGCCCTAGGCTTATGGAAGTATCAACTTCCTTTCTTTGTGCAAATGGAAGCTAAATATTGACTCATGGAAGGATTTTGGTGTGTTGTAGATCCAACATGGATCCTTCTCCATGTCCTTCCCTTGGAGTTTTGGATCTTGGGAGTTTTTAAGGGGATTGCAAACTCTTTTGGTAAATTCCTTATTGTCGACCGCATCACCCAAACCAAGTCGTGATTACTATTTTCTAGAATCTATGTGAATGTTGCTATTAACATAGTCTTACTGACCATGGCAACTCACCTATCTAGATTGGGTTCATGGATCTAGTTGATTGAGTATGAGAATGCTAAGGCTTTTTTAAAAAATTGTCATAGATATGGATACATTAGCATATCCTTTAAGAAATATATGGGGATGAAGGAACAACTCCCAAAGCTCATGGATAAACCAGAGGAAGAACTAGGTGTGACCACTATTTTCAATCAGATGTAGTGTCTCCCTACTGGTCGAGACCCCTCCAACCTGAAGATAGAGTGAAATATGGATGAGGACAAGAAAAAATAAGTTGATGACCATATAGCCACATCATCAAAAGGCACTAAGCAGGATAATTAGATTCTACTGCCCATAAATAATAATTTTGAAGACCAAATGCAAAAAACAACCCCAAAGGTAGGGGAGATGGTGACTGATCTGAGTCTTAACCAAGTTCAATAGAAGAGTGCAACTAGAAGAGAGGATTTGATGGACTTGAAAAGAACTAAGAGGGGGGGGTGAATCAGTGACACCAAATAAAACACTACTTCAAACACTAACTGGTAAATGAAGTTAACCAAACATTTAAACAAAATACATGCTATCCAAAATGATAAAACAACATCCACAAAAACTAAAGCATCCACCATAACACAAGTGTTTTATATGTGGAAAACCCAATTAGGTAAAAAACCATGGTGAGATGGAACTCACAACTTAACTATCTGTAGTAGTAGATAACTACCCTGTTAAGAGTAACCTCACTAGAGGATTTAAGAATCCAAACTAATGGATCACCTTGTTAGAGGATTTGAACAATGAAGCACTCTAGAGATTCCTGGTTAGGGGATTTGATTCTCTTGTAATGATTAGAAAACAACAAGAATGGATTGATTTGTTCTGAGTAGCACAATATTTGCTTGATCAGATCCTTCTAAGTAAATTCAACACTGCTCTTCATCTTAACACTTATCACTCTTCAACAAAATCTTTCACTCTTGATGCATATCAGTATTTGCATACCATCATTCTCTATATTAGTTTCAAATGATTCACTAAGATGTCTTTAAATAGACATTCAAATCTTATGTCGGCCTAAGGAAATCAAAACACAATTTATTAGGTGTAGTGTATCTAGACAACTAGTTATAACTCATCACAAAAATGAACATCAAGAAGTCGGTGTTGGTAACTCATCACAAAATTAGATACTGGTTAGAATAGTCAATACCAGTTGGAACAAAACATGTGATCCATTGTCCTGGAATCTTTCACTTGATCTCCATCTTCATCTTTATCTTAATTTTGATGCCGACTTAGTGTAGCCATAGGTTATCTCTTAAGCACATACCGGTTGACACAAAGTATCGGTTAGAGATAAGCCTTAAACATACTGGTTGATAGTGCAAACCAATTGAAGTTACATCGGTAGTCAATGTAATAATATGTGTGTGTGAGTGTGTTTCATCGATTACAACAAGTGATGAATACATTACAATCATCATCAAGCCAACAATCTCCCCCTTTGGCATTGATGGTAACACTTAGAAAATTTTAGAGTAATACAATACTGTTAAGTGTGCATACACAACATATTTACACATGTGCTCATACTCCCCTTTAATGCAATACTCCCCTTTAATGCATGCATAAATACAAATTTTTCAAAAACACACATACATATTATTACTCCCCCTTTGACAACAATTCCAAAATGATAAAGTAAAATATATACATATATATAGAAAATTTGTATCAAAGTGTTCAACATATATTACAACTTAAAAAAATTCCATGCGTTAGCTTATCTCATAAAAATATCATTGAAGTTCTGCTTCATTTGTGATAAAGCATGTTCCCATGATTCAAGTATGTTAGCAGTATACTTAAATGTAGACATCAACTGGGAATGGAATTCTTCCATTGAGTCTAGCGTGCAGGTTTCAGGAGTACAAGGATAGCTTATGCATTGGAGTAGGCTCTCTGAAGAATGTCAACCTATGAGGTGAGCAAACTCTTGAGCTCTTTTAGAGATCAGAGTCTCTTAGCCTTCTCAATATCATTCTTGTTCAGTCTATCATGCAAATCATCTACAGACAAGTTAAAGGCATGAATGGAGTCTTGGAGTGGGACATATACCTTGCATATTCTTTCTATTTCTTGCTTGGCTTCAATTTGACTCTTAGAAATGTTAGAGTAAAAGAAATAAGCATTGGAGGTAGAGGCAAGATACTTTCCTCTAGATTCAATAGCTTTCTTCAACATACTTCCATTATTAGATAAAGCCATTTTGCCACTTTCAATGTTCTTTTCCAGTTTATCTCCATATTTCTTCTTGTGGCTCTTCTCAATAGACATTTGAGCAGCATCTTCAAGTGACTTGATTTGATTAGATGTATCTGCAACTAACTGACCAAGTTTGCTAATGGGTGTAGGAAGATGTGCAACAGCTGTTTCCGATAGTAAACCAGACAAAATTTCTATTACATTCTGGATTATCTTTTCTTCAATCCTTTGTTCTTTCAGTCTATTCTTGTGTGCTCGAGATTGCATAACATTAGAAATCTTCATCATTTCAGATGCGCTCAAAGTGTTCATATCCATGGGTCCTAAAATACTTAAAGAATCATCATCATCATCTTCAAGTATTTTCTGCTTCGCTAGTTCAGGAGGTACACTTTTAATGATAGCTCTCTTTGTGTTCTGCTCTATTGTCTCTACATGTAACTGAGTGACAACTTTCTCAGTAGACTCCTTTTGAGTATTTTCAATGACCAATGGAGATTGGGGTTTCTCTGGTTGTTTTGTTGCCAGTTCATTGTCCACTTTCAATTGAGTAGCCGGTTGATTGACTAGTGTAACCTGTACTTCATTATTTGTAGGAGGCTCCATATCTGGTGCAGTGGTGTCTCCAGATAGTTCTACTATGTTCTGAACATCTTCATCAACAAGAATAATGAAATCATCCTTCTTCTTGATTGGATAGACTATGTCAAGTTGAACAATCTCCTCTTCATCTATTTCCAGTCGAGCAACATCATCTGTAGTATCATCCTTATTGTCAGAGTGGATGTGTTCTTCCCTGTATTTGATTACATAGGCTAGTTGATGTGTCTCAGACTCAATAACTACCCTTTTTGCATTAAGAAGCTTCAATCTTCTCATTTTAAAATCAAAATATGCTTTGTATTTCTCAACCAAAGCATTAATTCCATCCGATGATAAGTTGGGAAAATATTGTACAAATATTTCATAAAATATATGCTTTTCCAATTGATTAGCTTATTCCCATTTATCTAAAAGAGTATTGTACAAAGAGATTGAAATATCTTTTTCCAAGTCATGCGGAAATCTATTGTAATTACCCAAATAAGTTATTACCTATTGGATTACTTGCTTCTGCTCATCTTCAATGAAAGAATCATAATGTTCTTTGACATTGTCAAACCCATTTCTTCCCAATGACTTCATTATTCTCTCAAAAACTATGCCAGGTTTGTAGGTAGCAATATCTATAGGTGTAGATGCCTTCGGAACTACTTTAACTTCTTGGGTGTTCTGTCGGTTGCCTTTTCTTTCTTTGGCTCTTCTTCAGAATCTGTACCCTTAGACTTTGGTTGCAAAATTAATTTCCGATTTCTCTTCTTTGGTGCACTCTCCTTCTTTACATATACTTTAGGTGTTGGTTCCTTCTTGGTTAGGACACTCTGAGTCACCCTTGTGGTCCTTTTATAGGAGACTTCTCATTAGTCTTCTTTTTCTTTCCTTTCTCCTTAGCTGCAGGTACAGTACCAGTTTCTGATGGTACACCTTGGGCTACCACAATGTCCAATTTTGCCTTTTGTTTATCTTTAGGCGATGCTAACAAGGTATTAGCATAGCCAACCAACAAATCATGATTAACCTCATAGCTCATATCTTTCATCTCTTCCTCTCTAGGCTCAATTGCTTGCATCAAGCAAAAGTCAATGGTAACAATGAAGACTATGTTTTGCAAAGTGTTTTACCACATCTTAAGGTAACCTCATTCTCATGCTCATCTTTTTCTAAAATTAATTAAAATACTTATTCAAGGTAGCTGAAAAAGTATTCTTCACAACCTTAATGTTGTTCTTTATTTGTGAATTGACCGGTAGGTCTTTGAACCATTCAATATCCCCAAATTCCCAGTAGGAAGTTCTAAAAATAGAAAAATAATCCTGCTAATAGCTTACCATATTTGAACTTTTGACCATTTTCCTTCTTAATGGATTCCAAATTTTGAAGTAATTGACTTCTAATGGCTTCACAGATATCATAGTTTGCATTATCAATATTTACTCTATGTGTTGTATGAATTGCTGCAGATGGAATACTATTAAGTCTACTAGAATAGAATACCCAATAGCCTATCACCATTGTTGGTAGCTTCACCGTAGGGTCTCTAATATTGTTGATAGAAAAAGAATGCTTAACCGATGTAGAACCGGTTAACTTGAAGATAGTATCTTTTGAAATTTTTCTTAGCATAGGAATTTCACCAGTTGAGAAATAACCCATTACAGCCCTAATATCTTCCTTGGTTATTGTATGAGTCCTTTCTAAACTCTTCATGGACTCGACTGAAAATGATTCTTATGTGTTCATCCTCAAAATCTTCAAGAAAGTAGGCGACATTATGAAAACCTTTTTCAAAAACCCTAGCATATTTTATTTCAATTTTTTTGTTCTTATCACAGAGTGATTTCAGCTTGTATAGATATGTAGAGTTCCTAAATCTTCTATCTTGCAATCTATATAGCTAGACAAGTCACCTTTGACCACAACACCACTTGAGACTTGTGACAATGCATTATAAGACGTAATTTCATTTGCCTTTAGAGATTCCTTAGGCTCAGTAGTGATCATCAACCTCTCTATAGTCTTAGATGTAGATACCATTCTAGATAAGCAAATTTTGAAGCGATATACTCAAAGAATTACCTTGTTTCTTGTGCGTCACTCTGTTTCTTGGTTGAAATGCCCAAATGCACACCTGTTCACTGCTCTGCAACTTTTGATTCAACTTAATTTCTCTAATCATAAAGCAATTCACCAATCAACAACAAGAAAATCTTGTTCGGCTCTACAATCGCTTCAAATTTCTTTTCTTGAAAGAGTTAGGGTAAAAATGATAAAGTAAAACTTGTTTTTATCCCTTTTTACCAACTATAATAAATGCTTGCACTTTAGGTTACAAACCCTAATTTCACCACTTAAGTGAAATACCGGTTGATAACACATCAACAAAAGGTCACCAAAATTCAAATTTCAAAAATTCTTTCCCCCTCATTTTACAAGGGGTCTGAAGATGTTTTACCATTAAAATCCCCTTAGCCATGTTAAACAGGCTTAAGTCACTGGTGTTGGGTTCTCTTCACTTGGTGAAGGAACAGTTTCTTCTCCAGGCAAATCTTCACTTTTCTTCTTCCAAGTTCAGTTCATATCTTCTCTGATTTCCTCAACATCAACTTTCTACTTGCCTTTCTGATCCTTGAAAGAGTTGATCGCTCTGCTATTTCTCAATTTACAGAACTTTGCTAAGTGCTCTGGTTTGTTGCAATGATAACAAACCATACCAGATGATCTCCAAGGTCCTGCATTTCCTCTTCCTATTCTTCTTTTGCAGTTCATAGCTACATGACCAAAGTTATTACAGAAGGTGCAAACAACATTTGTTACCTTTTCCATTTTGAGTGTACTAAACCGATTGTCATGGGATCTTTGTCAGTTCATGTTTACCCTGTTATCAAAGTTCCTTATCTGGTCACCATTTGGTCTGGGATGGATGTGTGATATAGGATGGTTTTCTCCATATCTACACTCAATATGTCTATGCCCATACATTCCACATGTGTAGCAATGACCTTCAAACTTTCTAGACACATACCTAGTATTAGTATTGTAATTTGTATTTCTATTAGGTTTGTCTCTACAGACATTTGCAGTATGACCAAGCTTATGACAAAAAAAGTAGACAGGTTTAAAATCCTTCTTATCGGTACTCTGATTGACTTTAGGAGAAGTTTTGTTCTTTGTATATTTTCTCTTTGTACCGAAGGATTCACCTTTTTCAGTTGTATGAAAACCAAGTCTAGAGATATCACCCTTCATTCTCTGTGATTGAATTTGTTCTTCTAGCATAGTATAACTTTTGACAAACTTTTCCAATTTCTCATTGGCTTCATTAATCTTTTTGACAAGATCTTCATCGTGCTTGGATAGGTTCTCTTTCAAAGATGATGCCACCTCAAGATCTAGCTTCAATTTCTCCTTTTCATTTGTTTCAGCAATCAAGTTCTCATGCATAGTGTCTTTTTCCTATTTGATCTTTATAATATCTTGATCTCTTACCTTCACAAGATCTTCAGCAGCTCCTGTGGCTTTGAGTTCCTGACTCATGCGGATAGTGAGACCTTCTAGCTCTCTCCTTAGATTTAGTTTCTCACCGTTCACCTTTTCAACTTCTTCTACTAAAGCTTCAATGTTGGCTTCATCTGAAGAAGTATTATTACATATTTCTAACAATTTTTCAGATAGCTCTCTCCTTTTGACTTGAGAAGCTTTTAGTTTTCCCCTAAGGGATTCAACTTCATTTCTGCTAGCTTCTAGCTCTCTAGCCATCTCGAAGTAGCTCATGCACCCATGGTAGTTTCAAGACTCACTTCTAAGCGGTTAGGCTTCAAATGAGTTAGGCTCTGATACCAATTGATGGACTTGAAAAGCACTGAGAGGGGGGTGTGAATCAGTGACACCAAATAAAACACAAATTCAAACACTAATCGGTAGGTGAACCTAACCAAACATTTAAACAAAATACATGCTATCCAAAATGATAAAACAACATCCATAAAAAGTAAAGCATCCACCATAACATAAGTGTTTTATACATGGAAAACCCAAATAGGTAAAAACCACGGTGAGATGGAACTCATAAGTTAACTATCTGCAGTAATAGATAACTGATCGGTTAAGGGCTTATAAAGTGCTCTACTAAGAGAGAATCTTGTTAGAGATCCCAAGCTTGATTAAGAGATTATACCCTGTTAAGAGTACTACCTTGTTAAGAGTAACCTCATTGGAGGATTTAAGAATCCAAACTAATGGATCACCTTGTTAGAGGATTTAATTATGTTGTAATGATTAGAAAACAACAAGTATGGATTGATCTATTCTACATGGCACAATATTTGCTTGATCATATCCTTCTAAGTACATTCAACACTTCTCTTCATCTTAACACTTATCACTCTTCAACAAAAGCTTTCACTCTTGATGCATATCAGTATTTGCATACCATCATTTTCTATATCTATTTTAAATGATTCACTAAGATGTCTTTAAAGAGACATTCAAATCTTATGTCGGCCTAAGGAAATCAAAACACAATTTATTATGTGTAGTGTATCTAGACAAGTAGTCATAATTCATCACAAAAATGACCATCAAAAAGTTGGTGCTGGTAACTCATCATAAAATCAGATACCGGTTAGAACAGTCAATACTGGTTGGAACAAAACATGTGATCCATTGTCTTGGAATCTTCCACTTGATCTCCATCTTCATTTTGATGCCGACTTAGTGTAGCCATAGGTTATCTCTTAAGCACATACTGATTGACACAAAGTACCAGTTACAGATAAGCCTTAAACATACCGGTTGATAGTGTAAACCAAGTGAAGTTACACCGGTAGTCAATGTAATCATATGTGTGTGTGAGAGTGTTTCATCAATGACAACAAGTGATTAATACATTACAATCATCATCAAGCCAACAGATTTTGTGAACCTTAAGTAAAATTTGCAGATCTTGGGATTTTCTTATATTCTCCCAACCACTAAGTTGAAGTTTTGGCTCTCACATGATGAGAGTGAAGATAAAGAGTGGGCCCAAGTTACAATAAAGAATAAAAAAGAAGAAAAACACAAATGTAGGTGGAGAGATTAAATTAGGGAGACCTTCATAGGAGAATGCTAGGGTGAAGGATGCAACAAAAGAAGTTGCAGAGGGAAGACATAGAACCTTGGATGGTCTCTTTGAGAATAAAAAGAAGAAAACTTAACTTATCCCAGTTTGGGATACTATTTCCACTCAAGAGAGTAGAGTTACTTGTTTTGTGTTTAAATGAAGGTTTTATCTTGGAATGTAAGGGCCATGAATAGTCCCCTAAAATAACATATACTTAAATGTATGTTGATGGAACAAAAGTGGATATTCTTTTGATTCAAGAGATAAAAATGAAACCTGGTGTTTTCAAGATGTTTATTAACTCTTTTTGGGCCTCTTCTAATTTCCTTGCTAGTGATGCAGGGGGTTCCTTTGGAGGCATTTCTACCCTTTGGAACCCTTCCTTCATTGATGGCACTCTAATACACTTAGCAAAAAAAAATTGATAGTTAAGTTGTCGGACCTAATAAATTATCTTCAATGGTTCCTTATTAATGTCTATGCTCCCAATGCAAGATCCCCATGTGTTTCCCTAAGGTCCTCTCTGACTAACCTTATTTTGAACTAGAGGAACATGCTCTTGATGGTGGATAGAGATTTCAACTCATCACTTTATCCCTCAGAGAAATTGGGAGGTATTGAATACTACTCTGAGAGTATGACTGATTGAGTTGATTTCATTTAAACTATAGGTCTGATGGACATCATCCTCAATGGTTACAGATTCATGTGATCAAACAGAAGGAAAGGGAAAAATTAATCCAAGTCAGATTAGATAGGTTCTTGGTGTCTAGTAACTAGGAAAACTTTGATTCCTTCTCTCTCTGCTCCTTCTTGAGAGAAGGATTTGATCACAATGCAATTATTTTATCCATGGAAGACTCTAGGGAGAAAAAATGTCACCCTTTTAGATATGAGATTATATGATCACACCACCTTGACTTCAAATCCCTAGTTGACCATTGGTGGAAGACCCCTATCATTACTACCCCTATGTACCGAGCTGCCCAAAAACTCAAGATTCTTAAAGATAAGGTCAAAGGATGGAACAAGTACTCTTTTGGCAATATCTTTGAACAAAAGAAAGGAATAATGTCAAACCTTGAGATTCTGTAGAATAAGGTAGAAGAAAGAAAATCCTTGGAGGATGAAAGAAGGGAGGAAATTGAATTAAGAGATCAATGGGTGAAGCTAAGTAACAAAGAGGGAGTGATCTAGAAGTAAAAATCAAGAGTGCAATGGCTCATTGAGGGTGATTGAAACACTAAATTCTTCCATCAATCAACCTTGAAAAATAGAAGTAGGAACATAATAAAAAAATTTAACTAAAGAGGATGACTCATCTATTGAGAATGAGGATGAGATAGTTGAGATGGTTATTCAATTCCTAAGTCTAATCCAAATGATCAAGGTAGCTTCCAAGACCCTAACAACTTTCTTGATGTGATCTAGGAAGTCATTCCTAATGAAGACCTTTCTTATTTGATAGAGAAGGTGACCTTTCAAGAGGTCAAGGAGTCAATGTTCTCATTTAGAGCCTTTAAATCCCTAGGTCATGATGGCTTTCCCTTGCCTTTTTTCAATACCACTAGGAAATTGTGGGAGAGGAAATATTCCATGTAGTGAAAGACTTCTTTAGATCAGGTAAAATTCTTTAGAAAATTAATGGTAATTTCTTTTCCTTGGTTCCTAAGAATGACAATGTTGTCTCTACTAATGATTTTAGACCAAACAACCTATACAATACTTTGTACAAGATCCTCTCTAAAGTTATCGTCAATAGATGAAAACTATTGTTGGATAAGATGATCTCTATTAATCAAAAGGATTTGTCAAAAGTAGACATATTTTAGATGTTGTTATTATTTCTCATGAACATATCCACTCAACAGAAAAATAGAAAAAAACCCTCTATGGCCTTCAAATTAGACATTTCTAAAGCCTATGAAAGGGTCTCTTGGAACTTTCTCTTTAAGGTTCTAAAAAATTTTGGTATAAGGGGTAAATTTTTAAATATGATTGAACAATGTGTCATTACTCCTAAATTTTTAGTGCTTTTAAATCGATCATCGAATGGATACTTTCCCAGTGGCGAAGGGCTCAGCCCAGTTGATCCTCACTCACCATACCTATTCATCATAGTTGTTGAAGTGTTGGGGAGAAATATTGATAAACTTACAAGGAGAGGAATGCTAAACAGGGCAGGAATTGCTTCCATGCTTGATCCTATATCTCATCAACAATTCATTGATGATACCATCATTATTGGAGAGTATTATGTCTTAGAAGTGAGGTATTGGAAGAAGATGCTAGATAATTATGCTAAGATCTCAAGACAACATATTAATTATGAGAAAAGAGAAATTTCTTTTTGAATGTGAACCACACCCTTCAAGACAAAATCACTACTGCCATTGCCTACCAGATTGCCATTCTTCCTGATTCTTATTTGGGGTTACCTCTTATTTATAGATCCCTCTTATTTTCCTTCTAGAAAGGAATTATTAAGAGGTTCAAAAATAAATTGGATGGTTGGAAAGGTAAGTTTCTTAGTATGGCTGGGAAAATCGAGCTGGTTAAATCTTATCTTTAGAGTATTCCCATATATCACCTCAACCTCTTCAAAATACTAGGGAAGGTGGATGAAAATTTTGAGAGGATTAAAAAAATATTTTTATGGACTAGTACTAAGGAGAAAAATATACTATTCTTATTTGCTTATGAAAATGTCTACTGCATCATCAAGTTAGGGGGACTTGGGATAAGAAAAATAAAAGCTTTCAACAAAGAACTATTATCTAAAGTTAGTTGGCAGTTAACTGAAGGAAAGAAGGATTGGGTCAATATTTTGAAAGCCAAATACCTCAATAATAAAGGGAAAAACAAATTCTTAAATCATTCTGAGCTACCCCGAGGGTCCTTCATCTGGAATAATGTGGCAAAAACTATGGCTTTCATAAAAAGAGTTAAAGAATGATAGTTGGGAATGGGAATAATACCATATTTTTGGATGATGTTTGGATTCATGACCAAGCCCTTTAAGATTTACCTCTATTCAAAAAAGTGAAACTAATCTTAATAAGGAGTTGTGGGAAGCTGGTTTAGAACTATATAGTCTAGCAATGAGATAAAGCTGTGTGCAAAAATCTTGAAGAGGTGGTCACCCAACAAGATGATATCTCGACCCATCATCTAGTTCAAGTTATTGGGGAGAATAAATATATATCTTATATTCTTCTTGATTTTACCTTCTTCTCCCCCTTGTTTGAGGATGATTGTATTTGGAAATATAACCCCTTGGGTTCCTTCTTAGTCAAATTTGCTTGCCATAGTATAGAGGAGGAAGTGATGGAAGATTTCCACTAGGAAAACATATGGATTAAGGGCCTGATCCCAAAAGTTAATTATTTTTGGTGGGATATTACTCATGGAAATATTCTTACAATTGATAATCTTAACAAAAGAGGGTTCTATTGGATATTAGAGTTGTTGGAATGTGTTGTTGTAATTGATGTAAACATATTCCTATGTTTCTTGTGTTTCGGTGTTGCAAAGAGTTGAGTTGATGATTTGTTATAGATGTGCTAATGCAAATTAATGGGTTTTAAGATACTTATTTCTAGAAAATTTAGTATGAGTTTCAAAGTTTTGGAAGGTTATTTGATCGAGTTATGTGATTTGGTGTGGTGATTGGTTTTTCTATTGGTCTTGTATTGTAGAGTTCAAATCTCAGGTTTGTATTGCTATGAAATTAATTCTTTATGTTGTGCAAATTTTGGAGAGTATTGGGGATATTCATGTGTGTTCTCAATTCAAATGGTTCATGATTTGGAAATTCACAAGTGTATCTTTTAGTTTGTCAATTGTTGTCCTTGAGCTCTGGTGATGAAATAATGATGATTCTAGTTATCCAAGTTGTTGTGGTTACTATGGTGGAATTCACGATGCTTGTTGATGTAATCTGATCATGTACTATTAATTTTGGTGGTCCACATTTATTTTGCCATGCATAATTGAAGATTTTATTGGTCCAGTGGTATACTTCGTGTTATACTACCTTTTGAACGACCTAATGTGTCTTTAATGTTATGGATGATATTCACGCGATATTTGGTATTGTTGCATCTTCAAGGATTTCATTTTGGTCCATTCTATGTCCTTGTTGACATTGTATTGGTCCACATATTGATTTATGTATCATGTGGTGTGATTTTGTAATTAAGTTTTATATGTTGAACCGACCTTGGGGTTAAGGTTGATGATTTATATAAATACATGTAATATTCATTTGAGAGATGTGATCAACATGTAGAAATATTGTTTTGATCATTCAATAGGAAAGGAGCTAAGAAAATAAGTGTGAAAGAGTGTGAAGAGAAGATTTCGAGTATATGTACTTAACCAAAACTATAAATAGGAATTTGGAGATGCTATACTTTCAGTTCATGTAGTTTGGATTGTTTTTCAATCTTTATAAGGCAATGAGCCTTCCCAAGGTTGTAACCCTTTTTTTTTTTTTTTTGAGAAGTGATCTCTAGGAAGTGTGCCTGAATGCATGTACACTCCCCATTGTAATATTAAAACATATTACTATAGAGTATTATCATATTGTGGTTTGCTTGCATTGTTGTTGACAACAATTGGTATTCGTGCTAGATCCTTTGCAAGAAGCTTGACCGCATCAGGAGATCTGGGATGACAACTATTATTTTCAAGAAGGAGAGTTTTAGATTTGATAGAATGAATTACACTATATGGAAGAACCGGATGGAAGTTCACTTGAACACAAAGATTATTGGATGATCACAAAGAATGTCTACAATGTTCCTCTAAATGGTCCTATTACTGCAGTTGGAATCAAAGATGTTGAACATACTGATGCTCTACAAAAAGGATTAGAAAATCTGTTTGATGGCAACACACACAAGAGCACAAGAAACAAATGTTAGTGTTAGCAACAAAAGATTATCCTAAACAGGCATATCAAGAGAGATATTAAGCATGAAATAGAAAGCATATAAACATAGAATAAAATAGCTAATCAAGATGCTCATAGTTGCTCCTCCCTTGTTCCTCTCCTCTCCAAGTCCCAAATGAGTGTAGCTCTCAGCTTTTAGCACTAGCCATGGATGCCATATGGAGATTCAAGATGGTTGAATATGATAAGCAAAAGCTATGCAAGTATAGATAGTGATGCTATGAGAAAGCTCTATGCTAATGCCAGTATAACAACAATACTCTAATGCTTCCTCTTTGCTTGAGGAGAAGGGTTATATTTATAGAAGAAATGGGGAAATGAAGGGTTAAGATTGAGTAATCTTAACAAGGGTTAGGATTGAAAGATATTCAATCCATGCGAGACTTTCAACCCAATCCCATGTTGACAAGTGTCACCATGAGGAGGCTTGAGAGGAGAGATAAGGAGCATTAAATGCTTGAGGGGACATGATGGCTACCCTAGTCAAATAAATAAATGCTTTGAAGAGACACATGGGTTACATGAGGGTTAAGTTAGGGGTAAAAGTCCTTAACCATGGGTGCAAGTGGAATTAACCATTAATGGTCATGTAAGAGCCATAAGTGGTTTGGAAGACTTTAGAGGTTAATTTCTTGAACACACAAAGCATTAATTGCTTTTCAAAGACTTTGGAGTCTTTGAGAAGTGACTCCAATTTGCTTAGGAATGTGACAATATTTAGGGGATGGATTAGGTTAATTAGGAAAGGTTTAGAAGAATCTAGAAGGGGTTTAGGCATGCAAGTGGGAGGAATTTTGGTATTTTCAATTAAAATAAAATCATTTATTTCAATTAAATGGTGTAATTTGCATTTGGATAAATATTCAAATAAACATTAATTTATTTAAATGAGAAAAAAGAAGATAAAGGATTAAAATGCTTGAAGACTTTGAGGGAAACCATTAAAGGCTTGAAGACTTTAAGGAAAACCATTAAAGTCTTAAGAAGACTTTAAGGGAAGCCATTAAGTTTGAAGACTTTAAGGGAAACCATTAAAGGCTTAAGAAGACTATAGAAGGAAGCCATCAAGTTTGAAGACTTTAAGGGAGACCATTAAAGGTTTCAAGTGGGTGAGGATAAATAGGATTTTAAATAAATAATTTATTTAAAATAGTTGTGCAACTTGCTTTTGTAGGAAAATACAAGTGGGTGGAGGATAAAGGTGATTTAAATAAATAATTTATTTAAAATAATTGTGCAACTTGCATTTGTAGGAAAATGCAAGTGGGTAGAGGATAAAGGTGATTTAAATAAATGTTAATTTATTAAAATGTGAGAGGTGGGATTTTGGGGGATTTAAATAAATATTAATTTATTTAAATGTGAGAGAATATTTAATTAAATAAATATGATTTATTTATTTAATTAATGGTCTGAATTTGGTTAAGTGAATTAAATCAAATAAATTGAATAATTTATTTAATTAATAGGAGAAGAGGGTTAAGATGAATTAATTAAATATTAATTTAATTAATTATTAATTGATGGTTAAATAATCAAATAAATACTAAGTATTCATTTAATTAAGTGGACAGATTTATGTGACTACATTTGCCCCTCTTTGAGACGGTGTAGTTTATCGCATCGTTTCAAAGAAAGAAAAATAGGTGTGAAGAAATGCCCCATAAAATGTAAATTTAATGGGTGGTATGCCCCCTCGAGAGATGGGCCGAATTTTATTTTTTTGAAAAATCGGGCGGTCTCTCGAAAAAGAATGAAAAGTGGACGGGATGTAGAATAGAAGAAATTAGAACTAATGATGAAAGAATGGGAGAAAATGGAGTGAATATGAAGAAACAACAAGCCAGTGAGTACCATGAGGTCATGCAAGAGATACATAGCAGATGTAGTGTGGGGTTTGGATTGATGCTATACAATTGATCAAAATTGGTTGGACAATTTGGTGCAATCGGTTTAATTGCCCCAATCAAGTTAAAGCGTGACAATTGATCTCAGTTGGTGACTTGGACATGATAAAGTCTGAGTAAGTGAATCAAAGTGACCTAATGTGACTTAGACAATTGATGTAATTGCCCGATGAAGTCAAGGTAGATGAAGAAAAATACAAATTGAGACGTAGACAATTGATGTAATTGTCCATTGGATTGTGTTTGATTGGTTCATCAATTGATAGTGTGTGCGTGTGATGGATGGTTGTGGGGAATCATGGCAACCCCATTGAGACTAGGTCATTATGATAAATGCCTAATGTAGTCTAGGATTACCATGATCGATTACCTATTGAGACCCGAAGATACTTGATTAGAGTATCTGTTGATAGTCTAGGTGTGTGGGAGTCGATGTATCTATGTAGATAGAGTAACTGGCTTAATTTTGTGGATGAGTGAGGATGGGAAGCGATGAAGGGATTAGGATGATGTTGATGATCAAGATAGGGAGGGTGAGGGGGGATTCGATGTTAGATAGAAGATATGGAGGACTAGGACCGAGTCCTATGGAAGAAGATGAGTAAAATAGAGTATGCATTATTATGACTATGTATGCATGATATGTAGCTATTATGAATGTATGGATGGGTGGAATGCAACGAAATGCAATATATACAGATGAGATGGAATGACGATCCATGGTGCTTTATTTTTCATCATTGAGCTTTAAAATGTTGTAAGAAAATACAAGCAACTTGACATAAAGATTCAAGATGACCAGAGTATTTCTTACATGGATTTGATATAGCAAGTTAATACAAGCAACTTGATATAATGGATCAAGTTGACCAGAGTATTGCTTGCGGAATAGACAAGGATTATCTCCTTTCATGCATGACTTGGAATGTCCTCCTTGATCTTAGACTGATCATATCCTGAGACATGTGCATACCGTACTAAGAGATAAAAACCTTTATCCAATTTGGATGATGTAGGAAGGAACCAAAGGAAGAGCATTGTACCTGCAAACAAATAATATATACATAAAGAATAGGGATCCTTGGTAATGGTTCATTCTCATATGGTCGAGGTATACATTGTAGTCAGCAAGCCGTAATGATCTATGACTGCATTTTGCATAAGATCATGTAGCTTGGTGAACTTCCCACGTAGACACGATTAGTACATGCCCCAGTACTTCATCGGAAATAATGTGCAAACAATACAAAAAAATCCTGAAAGATCCTGATACAGATAAATGAATGAATTACTCACAAATCAACCAAGTATTTGATAGCTTAACATAATTTTCTTGTCAAAGAAAATGTCATTTGTGTCTTTGTTTTGGTAAGGAAGTATGCATCCTTGTTGAAGACAGTTTGATTGTTGATGTTGATTGTTTTGGTCAATTTGAGAAGTGATCATTGTGCAAGGATTTTTTCAATGCTTGTTTGGTATCTGCACGGATGAGTATGTACAATGTGTTGCCATGTTTTTGTGTGATTTTCGATGTTTTTTGATGTTTTTGGATTTTGAATTGTTTTGAATGTTTATGGATTTTGAAGTGTTTTGGATGTTTTTGGATTTTGAATTGTTTTGAATGTTTGTGGATTTTGTGAGATAGTTTTAAATTAAGAACTTTAATAAATCACAAGACAATGTAGAATCCACTTCCATCAATAGTTTAAGGGAATTGCCCCCAGTTTAGACATGACTATAAAAAAGCGGGATGCAGATGCATGTAGTACTTTCTTGGATTTGTAGATTTATAACAAGCCATGGTTGATGGATGGATGGATGTATGTATGAAGTAGATGTGATCACAAAAAGTTTGAAAGACAATGGAGCCATAGCCCTTTACAAGTGGCACCTGTTTGCCAGGTTTTCACCATCGCACTTACCCAAGTGGTTGTTCACCGTTTGGATGCATGATTATTTCTTTTTTACTCTTTTGATGTTTTTGTATTTTCTTCAGGTCATTTATCTGGATGTTTTTGGTATTTTTGCCAATATATATGTGAGCCTGATGCTCTGTACAACTTAGGTATAAAACCGTTTGAGGTGCATGTTGTTGATTGGATTTGCGAGTGGTTCTCCTTCTGATGTAGCCAACTAATATGCCCCAGACCCAAATACAACAGTGACAACATATGGGCCCAGCCAATTTGATTCAAACTTGCCCTGATGTTCTTTGTTTGGTTGGTTGCGAGGATTCTCTCGAAGACCAAGATCACCTACCTCAAATGTACGAGGTCTAACTCGGTGATTGTAGCTTCTACTCATGCACTGTTGATAGGCTTTGAGATGATTGTATGCAGCTTGTCACTTCTCATCAAGTAATTCTAAGTCTTGGAGGCATGAGACTCTATACGCTTCATCATCTATTAGATTATGCAAGGAAACCCGTAGTGATGGTATCTCAACCTCAATAGGTAAGATAGCTTTGGCGCCATAGACCAATGAATAAGGAGTTGTGCCTATAGGGGTCCGAATGCTAGTTCGATATGCCCATAGTGCTGGATTTAGTTGAACATGCCAATCATGGCCGACATCATTGACTGTCTTCTTTAGGATCCTCAATATGTTTTTATTGGATGCTTCGGCCTGACCATTGCCTTGTGGGTAATAGGGAGTGAAAAAGCGGTGTTGGATATGAAATTTCTCACAAAGTTCACGGACATCCTAATTTTTGAAAGGAAGACTGTTATTTGTGATGATGGAAATGGGTACACCATACCGGCAGACGATATAGTTGAGTATGAATAAGGCAATCTGCTTGCCAGTGACTTGGGTAAGTGGAACAACTTTGATCCACTTTGTGAAATATTCAGTGGCGGTAATAATGAATTTATGGCCATTGGATGAAGATGGATGAATCTTACCCACAAGGTCAAGGCCCCATTGACAAAAAGGCCATGGTGTTGTGATTAGTTGTAGTTCCTGGGCTGGTGCATGTATCAGGTCGCCATGAACTTGACATTTCTTGCATTTTCTGACAAAGTAGTAGGAATCTTTTTCCATAGATGGCCAATAGTATCCATTGCGCAGGAGTTTCTTGGCTAGTGATGGACCACTTGATTGAGTCCCGCAAATTCCTTCATGGACTTCTTCCAAAGCCTTTGTTATCTCACCTTGTTCCAAACATCGAAGGAGAGTACCATCAAGACCGTTTCGGTAAAGGGTTTCAGCAATAATGGTATATCAAGCAGTTTGGTGAATGAAGGTTTTACGTTGGTTATTTGATTGGTTGGGAGGAAGGGTGCGATCATGGAGATAGGTGTAGAACTCACTATACCATGGGGATTTAGAACCAATAAGGTGACATATCATCTCAGATTTGGGGATATCATAAGCGGGGATCCAAAGCTGTTCTACCAAGAACTCATAGGGTGTTGAATTTTGTGGAAGATCTAGGAGAGATGCGATGGTAGCCATAGCGTCAGCAGCTCAATTCTGATCTCTTGGTATCTGCTCAAAAGTGATAGTAGTAAATGATGCCTTTAGAGTGTCCACCATTTGCTTATATGGCATGAGTTTATCATCTTTGGTCTGATATTCATCTGTTGCTTGTTGAATGACTAGTTGGGAATCGCCATATACTTACAGTTCTTGTAATTTCCATTGTATGGCTAACCTGAGTTCTGTGATCAAGGCCTTATACTCTGCTATGTTGTTGGTGCATGGAAATGTGAGCCTGTAAGACTTCGGGATGCCTGCCCCTAAGCCATGTCTAATGTATGAACCATCAAAGTATAGCTTCCATGTTTGTGTTGTTGTGATCATGAATATCTATTCATCTAAAAAATTGGAAATGAGAGGATGATCGCCTATGAGGGGTGCATTGGCCAACTGATCTGCAATAACCTGCTCTTTGATAGCTTTACGATCTACATACTCAATGTCAAATTCACTTAGAATCATCACCCATTTGGCCAAGCAACCTGTCAATGCTGCTTTGTTGAGTAAATTCTTGAGTGGATCAATCTTTGCAATGAGTTGTACCTTGTGTGTTAACAAATAGTGCCTCAGTTTAGTGGTTGCTAGGATTACTGCTAGGCAAGCTCGCTCAATAGGTGTGTGATTGAGTTCATAGCCCACCAGTGTGTGAGAGATGTAGTAAACAACACACTCTTTTCCTTTTGTATTATGTTGTGCCAATAGTACACCCAATGGTGTACTTGTTGCTGAGATATATAGTAACAATGGTCTACTTGGATCTGGTGGCACCAGTAATGGTGGATTCATGAGATAGTCTTTAAGCATCTAAAATGCTTGCTGGCATCAAGCATCCCACTAAAAGTGGATGTTCTTGTGTAGCAGGTGTGTGAATGGGTGACACTTATCAGCCAATTGTGCAATGAATCTTTGGATGGATTGAAGCCGCCCTTGTAATGTCCTTAGCTGACTGATATTCTTTGGAGGTGGCATGTCCATGATTGCTTTTACCTTTGCTAGGTCAACCTCAATACCTTTGCTTGAGACAATGTATCCTAGAAGCTTCCCAGAGGTCACTCCAAAGACACATTTCTTTGGGTTGAGTCGAACATGGTATTGTTCCAGTCTATCAAAGATTTTATCTAAGATGTGGAAATGCCCTTCTTTGGTGAGTGATTTTGCTAGTAAGTCATCAACATAATCTTCCATCATGGTATGCATCATGTCATGGAAGATGGTGGTCATTTCTCTTTGATAGGTTGCTCCTACATTCTTTAGACCGAAGGGCATTACATTCCAGCAATATGTGCCCCATGGACAGGTGAAGGTTGTCTTATGTTGATCTTCTAGTGTGATCTTTATCTGATTGTATCCTAAAAAACCATCCATGAGTGAAAGCATGGCATGTCCTGTTGTCAGATCCACTATGATGTCGATATTTGGTAGGGGGAAGTCATCCTTAGGACATGCCTTATTTAGATCTCTAAAGTCAGTACAAATGCGGATGCCCCCTTTTGGTTTGCTAACAGGCACAATATTGGAGATCCATTCTGCATAATCAATTGGTCTAATGAAACCAACATCTAGGAGTTTCTTGAGTTCTGTTTTGACTAGTACTGCAATTTGAGGATGCATTTTACGAAGCGTCTGCTTGACAAGTTTGGCTCCTTCTGCTATGATGAGGTGATGCATGACTAAATTAGGATCAAGCCTAGGCATGTCTGCATATGACCATGCAAAGTTGATCTGACACTTCTAGAAGAACTCTATAAATTTAGGTTGTTCCTCTGGAGTGAGAAGAGATGCCATATGTATGAGATGAGGATTTTCAGGAGTCCCCACATTGTATTCTTTGGTTTCCTCAATGAGAATCATTGATCGTTCCTGTTGTGCATTAGTAGGGAGAATGTCAAACCCTTCATCCTCAGGCGCCTCAAAGAGGTTTTCACCATTGGATACGCTCTTTCTTTTTACTTTTGTTGGATCAAATAGTGCCACAGTGTGGTTTTCACTAGAAGATCCATGTTTTATTGTTATATTTTTGCAGCTGAAAGGTTTGGCATCCACCTTGAAGTATGCTGTGCTATTAAGTTCAATGGCGAATCCAGCTTTGTGATCCCTGCTTGGTAGGTTATCCCTTAATTCCAGAAATTCAATGACGGCCTCATCATTTTGGAAGAAGTCAAGACATGGGGGATTTGGTTGGTTCCATTCGATGAGTTCAGGGTGGATAATGGGCATTACTTCATCGATTAGGTTAAGTGCATTAGATGTATCAGCGAGGGTTAAGATGTTATGGTGAAGGTCATTGATGGTACTCTCCCTATCAAAATCAGGCGTAGGATGAGACGTAGGGTCTGTGGAAGATGGTTCTAGTTCAGGAACCCAAGTGGTCTTTATCTGTGCTTCTCCATAAATAGGGATGTCTTTGCGTGGTGGAGGTAGTGATGTGTCTTCCTCATCTGAAGTATTAAGCTATACATAATCAAATTCCCACTCATGTGAGTCAGTCTCTGAGTCACTTTCCAGCATCCGATTACTATACCATACTGGGATGTCTTTTGAGTTAAATACTACAGGTGTGATTGGTTGATGTACCTTTGTAGTGATTGGTGCTGTAGGAAGGTTGATGGGGATTAAAGAATCTGGCACAGGGAGTATTGGTAATATTGACTCAGTGGCTTCTGCTGGAACTGCTGGTGCCATAGATGCTACTGCGGGTTCTGATACAGTTGCTACTGCTAATGGTACTACTGATGGGATTGTTGCTGTGGATGGGATTACTGGTTTGCTTGGTGGGATGAATGGTATTGGTTATAGTTGTGTTGGGATTTTGAGCCTCGGTGGGGAAGTTGTGATGGTGTCTGATGCTACCTTGATAATGAAAGGTGTCCTTTTTGTAATAGGCTGATATAGTGGTTTGCTGGGTTTTCCTTTGAATTTGAGTTTAGGAAAGATCTCTTTTTCAAAGCCTAGGCCTATATTACCTTTGGGCTTTAATTCTGATAGTAGAGATTCATGTCATCCTTATTTGCAATATCCCAATGCACTCTAACCATCATACTCCATTCTTTGCATAATGAGGAGACCTTTGCCATACTGATCTGTAGGAAGTTTAACTTGTGGTAGATCAGTGGTGATGGGATCTTTATAGATCCATTTTTCTAAGGCCTCATCTTGGGTTTCTTCTTCTTGACTCTTTCCAAGGATGAAAGGTGTCAAAGCACATGCAGGCATGATTAGTGGTTGCTAGAGTAACTGTTGTGGTTTACCATGTGTTCGAGGAGAAGTGGGCATTTGTCCCACACAAAAGAGTTGACTCAAGTTGTATTCCCCAGGACCTTCCTCTGCTACTTTCATCTTAAGCTTTTCTTGCTTTGGTATAGTGGTGTTTGAACTGGCAAGAGAGGCTAGACTTATATATGATGTGGAGGAAATAGCTTCTCTATTATTAGGAACGATAATCTCTGGTTGATGGCTGATATTATGGCAAAACGCAAAGGGATTTGCATCGCCCAGGATTGTGATCTCTACACCATTATGTGGGAACTTGATACATTGATGGTAGGTAGATGGAATAGCTTGCATGACATGTATCCAAGGTCTCCCTAACAATAGATTGTATGGTAGAGGAAGGTCTAGAGCCTGACAGATGATGTGCTTTACCACAGGGCCCACTCGGATTGGTAGTACCACAGCTCCTTTGGATGAACGCTCTACATCGTCATAGGCTTTGATTGTGATCTTCTTACGAGGATCCACTAATTCTACTGCATAGCCCAATGCTATGACCAACTATAGTGTACAAATGTTCAGGCCTGCTCCATTATCGATCAAGACTCGCTTGATCCTGTGTTGGTTGATAAAGCCTTCAATGTGTAGCGAAGCATTATGAGGTTGCTAGAAGGAAGAGTTGTCACTTTCGGAAAAAGTGAGACAAGGTGATGATTTTAGACTTCCAACCATTGCTTGAAATTGGTCTATATTCAAGTTTGCAGGGACTGACGCCTCTTGGAGTGCTTGATCCAAGATAGTTTTATGAGATGGCGATAGACGCAAAAGCTCTAAAATGGATATAAGTGTAGGGGTTTTGTCTAATTGTTCCACAAGATTGTACTGCTTTGGGATGGAGGTGGTGCCTTGTGGAGTTGCCTTTATGGTAACTTTGCCATGACGCGTAACAACATTGCAATTTGAGTTGGGATTTTTGAAGGTTATAGTTGTAACTTGTTCATTGGCATCATACAGATGATTTACAGTGTAATTATACGTAGCCTGTGTATAATCAGTGGTATTAGTGCCTCGCCTGGAAGTGGAAGGACCCCTTTGATCTTGTGATGGAAGTGGATTTTTGAATATTAGATGATCATTATTGGTTTTTTTTGGGTCATGTCCTTCAATTTCAATTTCTCCTCGATCAATAAGATCCTGAATGAGATCTTTCAATCGGTGACAATTACTTGTCTTGTGTCCTCTTCCTTGGTGGAATTCATAGTGTTCAATATCTCTCCACCATGCTGGTTTGACTTGAGGCTCGTAGTTTTATAGTTTAGGTAGAGTGACCAAATTTTGAGAAATGAGTTGTTGCAATACTATTTCAATGGGTTCTCCTAAGGGAGTGTATGTGCATTTGTATTTTTGCTGACGAGGTCTTGGTTCATCGTGAGACGTGAAGCGACCTTGATTCGAAGGGACATTTGTGTTGTTCTGAGGTGGAGGATTTTGTCCTGCAAACCGAACCACAGGTTGTGCATTTTGGATAGTCCGGGCATCCACAACCCCATCATTGACGATATTCTTATTTTTATTCTAGAAGCTTGGTTTATCACTATTGAAGCGTGGGCGAGGACCATCTTTTGGTTCATTAAAGATTTTGATGAGTCCTTTCTTGATAAGTGCCCTTTCACATTTCAAACCCTTGGTGATCATATCATTAAAAGAGTCTGTGTCTTTGACATCTAGGTGAAATTCCATTTCTTCATTTAAGTTGGAAATGAATATTTCCACTAGTTCTCATTCAGGTAACTGAAGAGAACATCTACTAGACATTTGGTGCCATCGTTGCAGGAATACTGAGAAAAGTTCACCTGGTTTTTGTTTGGTGTTGCACAAATCAACCATGGTAATGTCACGTTCAATGTTATGAGAATAATGAGCTAGGAACTTCTGGATGAGTTCCTCAAATGTTCTAATGCCACCTGGTAGTCGAGAAAACCATGATGTGGTTGTTCCTCCCAAGCTTTGGGGAAAAAGGCGCATTAGGTATGTGTCTTCATATGCTACTTCAAGACAAGCGGAATGAAATTCTCGAACATGATTGCGAGGATCCCCCTTTCCTCTATATTTTTCAAATTTGGGTGTTTCGAATCCTCATGGAAAGGGTGGCATATAAATATTCCTATCAAAAGGACAGGGACAAATGTCGTTGAGTGAGAATTGATTGGTCTTGACACCACTATGAAGTTGTTGGGTGAGATTCTCGACTTATTGCCGCAACATCTCCATTTCATTTGGAGGAGGAGGTGGTGGGTTACCTCAAGGAATGTTATATCTAATGGGATCTCTACCTCTTTCTTCTTCATGGCGACTTTGTCTTTCTGATGCTTGTCTTAATTGGGCAAGATCAAAGTCAGAGGGGAGTTTTGCTCCTTCTTGAGTGAGTCTTAAGAAGTGAGCATCTGCATTGCTCCTGAGTATTTCGTCAAACAGTTTGTTAAAGAGAGGGTTATGCTAGGCCCTTTCTATTGTTGCAGGAGTAGGAGTACTTGGGTTTTCGTCATTCGCATTTCCTCCAAGTGCTTCTTGAAATTCATTGAGATTTTCCTCTTCTTCCTCTTCCATTTCTATTTCTCGTTGCCTCAACTGTGATCGGGTTTGAGCCATTTTGCTTTATGAGTCTTTGTTGAAGTTGAGTGAAAATGATGATGAGTTTTTGATGAAATGAGATATTGATGGTTGGTGAATTCTGTTGTATGTGGATCTCTAGCACTTTTAAGGTAGATGTAACCAAAATTCCTTCTTTGAATTTCTTGCTTGTTTGATAAGTTTTGATGTGATAAGGTGTAGAACAATCTGAGATGTGTTATAGATTGAACTACCTAGTAATGAGAGGATTCACTCATGAACTATTTTTAACCTGCGTAGATGTGTCTCTTAGGATGAGCTTATCCTAGATGTAGAAACAATCTAAAAAGTGATGTGATGTGTTTGATTCAAGCAATATCTAAAAGAGAACTTTGGACAAGAATCTCTTAATGTTTTGAGAGTTGGAACGGATTGATGATGAAGTGATGATGTATGAATAAGATGATGGATGAAATGTTCTTAACTTCATAAAAACTTTGTGTTACAAATGGGACAAACTCTATCACTTCTCTTTCGGGTGTTGGTGGTATTTCGCGAGCTGTGTTGTATGTGATATAGACGTTTGGGAAAAAGTTGGGATTAATATTACCTCCTTGGTTTTTGTGATAACTCAGAGCTCTATATTGCATAAAAGCTTTGCGGTTCAATGATTCTGAATCAAATTCATTTGTTTTGCCTTGAAGGTAGAGACGCATGTGATGCAGAAAGACTCTATGTGAGACAAAGATTTGTCTATTTATATAGAAGAACTTCCTCCTTTTGATCAAAGCCTTTGAGCTTAATGGTCTTCTTTTCAAGTTGATATTCTGATGACGCTTCTTCTTTCACAAGATGTGAAGAATGGTCATAAAGTTTTGACCCTTTGTTGTTTGCACTTTGTTTTTGGTATTTTTGGTTGTTTTTGAGAAATGTTGGATGAATACTTTGTTTTTGGGATTGATTTTTTGATTTTTCTTTGACAAGAAAACAAAGCAAGCACACAAACACAAGAATGTTGCCCCCAGAGGCACAAATGAGTATGGGTCTAGATCAACCCAATCCTTAGACTTGTATATGACCCTTCCTTTAGATGTATTTTAAGGTGTATTTCCAAAGCCTGAAGTTGGCTCAATTTGTACTTGGTCTTTAAAATGAACACACTTCAAACACTTTTTATCCCTAAGGTCAAATGGTCAGTTGTGATAAATTTAGTCCACATCTTGATATTTCTTCAACTTTGGTACTATATACCTTATGAATCCCGCCGTGGCAGGTAAGGATGTGATATACTAAGTCTTGCACGAGCATAACAAATAGATGATCCATATGATGGGGGAGTCACCACTTTTATCAAGCCACAAGTGACTTTTCAAAAAGCTATGTTTCTTCTCAAGGAAATAAGTACGGTGAGTATCTTGGGAGCAAAACCATCTATGCTCTTGCACTAAATTATATCGCAAATATCCTCAATCAATAGAATGGGTGGGCTACTATTTAAAGGTGTTTAGTCATGTTCGATGTTTTTGGACATAAGTTCATTCTGCAGTGACTCACTTAAGAGCCTTGTAACTGGTGGTGGGGCCCATTTGTCCTTTCGACCAGTTACACTGTAGGAACAACTATACCCAAGGCTACAGCTTTTGCTCTCACCTAGTTTCTATAGTGGCTCGAAGGATTTACCGTGTGAGGTCGTTCCCAAGAGTGATATGTCTCTTGGCAGGCCTCTCTTAAAAAGATAAAATTTTGAGTGTTACTAACACTTTTCTCTTGCACCTAGGACCACGAAAGCCAAGGGAGAGGATAGTGTGTGTTAGAAGTAGGACCACTTGACCAACTCTTTGCACAAGTGTGTCAAGCATGAAAAACACTTGTTCTTTTTAATCTGTCATTGCAATGTGATCTAACTATTTGGAGATGTTGCTCCAACAGTCATGGTGTTCTTTTTAACTTCAAAGGCAAAATATTTTGTAAACTAGGAACTTTGAAATCCTAGTCAACTGAATTGAAAACACGTCTTGCTTGAAGTAAAATTGTTTCTGAGCTTGAAGGAAAAATGGCTTGTTTTTTTTAGATTGCCCAAAACAAAGTGTTGATTGTAAATTTCTTTTAAGTTAATGCAAGAAAATAAATTTTGTTTTGTTGATTTTAAGCACCAAAACGAAGTTTGTTTCCTAACTTGCAAGAAATAAAGTTATTTTGTATAAGTTTGTGGTTCTTTTTATCTTGGAACAATGAAATTCTTTTTAAGAGCCCCAGAGAAATGTGTGATTCTTTTTTAAAAGCCCAAATTTGAAATGTGAAGTTAATTTTAAACCAAAATAAAAAGTGAATTCATTTTTAAAACCAACTTCAAAAACAAGTTAGTAAAAAATATAAATCTACTTTTTAATCTAATTTAAATCTGCACAAAAGAGAAAAATAGTTAGTAAAATCCACCTATTTGGTGGGCTTCTACAAGCCTAATTTTTTTTCTTATTGGTTACAAGGTGATTTGTACAATGTTCTGTTACAATAGCGCTAGTCTGCGTTTGAATAGAGGTGCTATTTAACACAAACGCGCTAAAAGAAAGGGAAAGACAAAGAAGGCAAAAGCACTGAAACAGGGTGAATAGTGCCAAAATAATGTCAAACGCGCCAAAACAGTGTCAAAAGCGCAACCTGTGTGACATTTTCAACATTCAAACATGTTATTGGTTAAAAAAAAAGTTGATCTTTTTGGTGTTTGGATTCATGTCGGGTTCACCAAATGATGCTCTGCAAAAAGGATTAGAAAATCTGTTTGATGGCAACACACACAAGACCCCAAGAAACAAACGTTAGTGTTAGCAACAAAAGATTATCCTAAACAGGCATATCAAGAGAGATATTAAGCATGAAATAGAAAGCATATAAACATAGAATAAAATAGCTAATCAAGATGCTCATAGTTTCTCCTCCCTTGTTCCTCTCCTCTCCAAGTCCCAAATGAGTGTAGCTCTCAGCTTTTAGCACTAGCCATGGATGCCATATGGAGATTCAAGATGGTTGAATATGATAAGCAAATGCTATTCAAGTGTAGATAGTGATGCTATGAGAAAGCTCTATGCTAATGCCAGTATAACAACAATACTCTAATGCTTCCTCTTTGCTTGAGGATAAGGGTTCTATTTATAGAAGAAATGGGGAAATGAAGGGTTAAGATTCAGTAATCTTAACAAGGGTTAGGATTGAAAGATATTCAATCCATGTGAGACTTTCAACCCAATCCCATGTTGACAAGTGTCACCATGAGGAGGTTTGAGAGGAGAGATAAGGAGCATTAAATGCTTGAGGGGACATGATGACTACCCTAGTCAAATAAATAAATGCTTTGAAGAGACACATGGGTTACATGAGGGTTAAGTTAGGGGTCAAAGTCCTTAACCATGGGTGCAAGTGGAATTAACCATTAATGGTCATGTAAGAGCCATAAGTGGTTTGGAAGACTTTAGAGGTTAATTTGTTGAACACACAAAGCATTAATTGCTTTTCAAAGACTTTGGAGTCTTTGAGAAGTGACTCCAATTTTCTTAGGAATGTGACAATATTTAGGGGATGGATTAGGTTAATTAGGAAAGGTTTAGAAGAATCTAGAAGGGGTTTAGGCATGCAAGTGGATTTTGTAAGAAAATGCAAGTGGGAGGAATTTTGGTATTTTCAATTAAAATAAAATCATTTATTTCAATTAAATGGTGTAATTTGCATTTGGATAAATATTCAAATAAATATTAATTTATTTAAATGAGAAAAAGGAAGATAAAGCATTAAAACGCTTGAAGACTTTGAGGGAAACCATTAAAGGCTTGAAGACTTTAAGGAAAACCATTAAAGTCTTAAGAAGACTTTAAGGGAAGCCATTAAGTTTGAAGACTTTAAGGGAAACCATTAAAGGCTTAAGAAGACTATAGAAGGAAGCCATCAAGTTTGAAGACTTTAAAGCCATCAAGTTTGAAGACTTTAAGGGAGACCATTAAAGGTTTCAAGTGGGTGAGGATAAATAGGATTTTAAATAAATAATTTATTTAAAATAGTTGTGCAACTTGCTTTTGTAGGAAAATACAAGTGGGTGGAGGATAAAGGTGATTTAAATAAATAATTTATTTAAAATAATTGTGCAACTTGCATTTGTAGGAAAATGCAAGTGGGTAGAGGATAAAGGTGATTTAAATAAATGTTAATTTATTAAAATGTGAGAGGTGGGATTTTGGGGGATTTAAATAAATATTAATTTATTTAAATGTGAGAGAATATTTAATTAAATAAATATGATTTATTTATTTAATTAATGGTCTGAATTTGGTTAAGTGAATTAAATCAAATAAATTGAATAATTTATTTAATTAATAGGAGAAGAGCGTTAAGATGAATTAATTAAATATTAATTTAATTAATTATTAATTGATGGTTAACTAATCAAATAAATACTAAGTATTCATTTAATTAAGTGGACAGATTTATGTGACTACACATACCATAAGAGATAAAGAAGCATTGTTAAGTTGCTTCAGTGATGCAAATATGACTAATATGATGGGATTGCAAACTACTCATGAGATTTGGGAGAAGCTATAAATCTTGTATGAAGGAGATAAACATGTAAAAGTTGCTAAATTACAGAGGGTGAAAGGAAAATATGAGTTGTTGAGAATGGGAGAAGATAACAATATTTCATCCTTTATGGCTAAAGTGAATGATCTTGTACTGAACATCAGATGTGCCTATGGATTCCTTTAAGAAGATGAGGATCTAGCTAAAGTGTTGAGATCTTTGCCTCCTTCTTACAAACATAAAGTTTCTACTATTGATGAGATCCAGACTGTGACAATTGTGACAAGAGATATGCTAGTTGGTAAGGTTTCTTCATTTGAATTAAGAAAACTTGGTGAATCACATGGAAAAATTGAGACTACATTTAAATCTATTGTATTCAAGAAGCATAAGTATGATCCAGGAGAAATTTCAACTAGGGTTTCTAGATATGAAAGAGAAATGAGAGAGATGGAAGAATATGAAAGAAAATTGGAAGAGCTTGAAGCAATTATTTAAAAAATGTTTCTAAAGGGAGCCGATAAGTATGAAGGGAGGTTACCTTTGAAATGTTTTTCATGCAAGACGATTGGCCATTTTGCTTCTAGGTGTCCTAAAAAATCTGAAATAATCACAAAGTATAATAATCATTACAAGTATAGATATCAGAAGAAGTGTTATTTGTTGGCATTGCATGAAGATTGCATTAATGAAGTATCTAGTGTTGTCATTGATGTTAATAGAAACTGGTAATGGATTTGTATTACAACCAATAGTGATGCATTATTGCAACTGGTAGTAAAGAAATGAAGGAAATGGGTATTGGTATTTGAAGCAGAGTGATCAACCCATAACCCTAACCAGTTGATATATAGAAACCTAATAGATGGAGCTTGGAGAATTGGATGTGATGATCTATGATCAAATGGTGATCAGAGATGAAGTTGCCATGTATGCATGATGCACATGATGAGTTTCAAGTGGTTTCAGCGCATGAACATAACTATTTATCTTGAGAATGAGAAAATGTATAGCATGAAGTGAAAACCGTGTGATGAATTATAGGATTTGATGTGTGGTGATCTAGGAGTGGTTCAAGTTGTCTAGAACAATGTGTAGTTGATTTCTATATAATCCAATGATAATGATTGAACTGATATGTTTGTAATCTCTATGATATTTTTAGGTTTTGTGATGTGTTATCGACCTATTGTATTTTCTTATAAGGTCGATGAGTTGTTTTGTAATTGTGTTGGAAATTTGGTTAAGTGTGGTAGTGTGATTGTTTCTAAACTAGATGGAGTATCTACAAAATGGTGTGAAGGAATATAGGAGCATAAAAGGATCTGATTAAGCAAAGCAGTGCTATTACTAGATCAACAAAGACCCTTTAGTTCTCTAATAATTACTATAGTTAAATCCCTTAACTGGGTAAGCTTTAACAAGATTGGTGTTGTTTAAATCCTCTAACCAGGTTATCCATTAGCTTGGATTTGAAATCCTCCATTGAGGTTATCTTTTACAGGGTATTGCCTTTAACAGGGTATTGTAGTCAATCCCTTAACTGGGTGATCCCTAATCAGATTTGTTCTTAAGAGGACATTTTTGTAAAGCTTCTAACAAGGCTTGGCTCCTAACAGAGAAAACTTCAGAAGAGTACAAAATACTTGTGGGTATTCACCCCCCTACGGTTTTTCCCATTTGGGTTTCCATGTGAAAAATCATTGTGTCAAGTGGTGAATGATTTTGTGGATGTGTTTTGATATGGTTGATATGATTAAATGGTAAAGCCACTGAGATATGTTTAGATGACCGGAAGTGATCTGAAATGAGATATTTCTTATATTAGTTAAGTGGTTTAATGTTTTGGTTAAATTGTATGTGAGTTTCAAATTATTTACATTGTATCATTGATGTTTTGATTAACCGGTAAAGTTTGGCAGTGCAGTTGCAGTTTCTGATACAGTGTCTAAACTGGTTAAGTTACCAAGTTGTTTCTAAGTTGGGAGTCAGTTTGGTGAAAGTTTAGTTTGTTTTCTATCTACTGATTCACCACCCCCCTCTCAGTAGTTGATTAGATCCTTATTGTTTCATCATATTATCAATTGGTATCAGATCATTTTAGGTCCTCTTGTGTTTAAGCCTAACAACTTGAGGGAAATATCTAGGAGAACATGATGAAGAAAGAAGGTCTAAAGTTCATAGGGAAAACTATAGAATTTGGAGTGATAGGATGAAGATCTATATCAAGAGCTTAGGAAGTCAATATTGGGAACATGTTGTTACTAAGTATAACCTACCTAGTGGGATTTTGTCAGATGATCAAAAGGAGCAATAGGAGAACAATCAAGCATTGGAGGCCATTATCTATTCCTTGTTTGATTCAAAGTATGTTGATGTCCATTGATTGGAGACTTCTTATGAAGTATGGAAGAAACTAGAAGATATCTATAGCAATGATGAGCATGTTAAGATTGCCAAAGGAGAGAGTCTGAGAGGTAAATTTGATGATATGCAGATGGATGAAGGTGAAAACATTCAATAGTATGATCAAAGGATCAAGGAGATAATCAATGAGATCAAAAGTGTTGGTGGTATAGTGGAAGATACCACAATGGTTAACAAGGTGTTAAGAATCCTTTTAGGGATCTACACTATCCGAGTCGTAGCCATTTAGGAACTCAAGTCTACTGATAAAACAAAGGTAAATCTTGACTCCATCATTGGTATATTAACTACATTTGAATTAAATGGTTTTGATGGAAGTGTTCAGAGATTAGAATCTATATTTAGAGCCTCAACTTCTACCCCACCGATAAGGAAAAGAAGAGAAGCTAGTTACAGTCATGAGTTTAGATCCAGTAGAGAGGTAAATGTTTATGGTGAAAATGGATAACAAATAACAATAATATTGCAAGGCTAAAATGAATCCAACCACTAAACCCTAGCCTAACAATGAACAAAGATCCACCATAACATATGAAGATTACCTAAGACAATGCAAATAACTCAAAATCACAAAGATTATACCATCACATGTCCAATAGGGTTTTGATCTCCATTCTTCCTATCTCCATTGATCTTGCTTGATATATTTGCTCTCAGATTTTTTGTATGCACAAGAGCTCAACAAAGAATGGAATGTGGTTGTAAGTGGAATTGTAGTGTAACCAAGTACTCCAAAATCAGTCATTAGGGTTTGACAATGAAGAAAGCATCTCCTTAAATAGAAGACACCATATAAAATGGAGGGTTAAGATTGAGAGGTGTAAAAAGAGAGGTCGGCTAGGATTAGAGGGTAGGTAAAAGAAATAGTAAAATAATGAAAGAGGTAGGTAGTGTATGAATTAAGAGATGAATGACATGTGTCATGTGTAGAAAAAGATAATGAATTAACTAAATAAATAAAGATTTATTTAATTAATAGAAGAAGCAGGACAATTAAATAGATAAAATATTTATTTAATTTAGGAAAGGGATAATTTAAATAAATAAATGTATTTATTTAAATGAGAAATAAGGCTAGAAGAGGATAAATGAATTAATTAAATAAATAAAAATTTATTTAATTAATAGAAGAATTAGGCTTAGATAATTAAATAAATAAAATATTTATTTAATTAGACATGACAATTTTGAGTGTCTACATTTTGCCCCTCTTTGAGACAATGCGGCTTGTCGCGTTGTTTCAAAGAAAATAAGATGAACTGATACAGAGTTGCCCCAGTATGGGAATAATATGCCCCCTCGAGAGATTGGATGAAAATGTCTGAAAAGATTGCAGACAATCTCTCGATAAGAAAGAAAGGCTAGAATGGGTTGACCGAATAAAGTGACAAAGTCACAGGAAGAAGAATACTGACTCGGGAAATGAGGGCGAGGGCTAGGATAGGCTATAAGATAGACCACGGGCAAAAGACATCCTCATTGTCATCCACACCCTTACAAGATCACAGTGCAGAGCGAGAAAAGAGCAGCAGCAGTCAGTAGCGATGGCTTTCATTCATAGATTCGACCGCGTTCGCCAATTCCAGCGACCAGCAGATGCAGGAGAGCCGGTAAGTACCGCAAAACCTCCTCGTACTTTCACGCATTTCAAGTTTTGTCATTAATGCTCAGTAAGTAGCAATAAATGCGCTAGGAATAGGGTAGTTAAAAAATGCAAAAATGCGCAACCGCGTCTGTGTCAGTGCCAGGTGCGTCTGTGTCCAACAGGCACGTCTGTGTCGGTTCCAGGCACGTCTGTGTCGGTTCCAGGCGCGTCTGTGCCTGGGACCGCGTTTGTGTTGAATGCGGACGCGTTTGTGAATTGTAGGGGCGTTTATGTCATGTAGGGACGTCTGTGTTCCCTGGCCGCGTTTGTGAATGGTATAGGCACGTGTGTGTTCAGAAAACGTGTCTGTGTTGCATAAGTGCGTTTGTGTAGTCTATAAGCGCGTTTGTGAGTTTAAAGCGCGTTTGTGTGTCAAAATGCATAGTTTGAGTCTTTTTAGGTCAAATCGGCAGTTCTGTGATGAACATACACTGTCGATTGGATAATCTGCTGAGAGGATACACTCAAACAGGTCCTCTAGGAAGACTAGGATAGATCAAGGCACTTTGTGATGAACAGGGAGCACCAAGATAGGCAGCACTTTGTGATGAACAGGGAGTGCGAATGTGAGTAACACTTTGTGATGAACAGGGAATGTCACACACGTAGTACTTTGTGATGAACAGGGAGCACTACTAGGATAGATAGCAACACTTTGTGATGAACAGTGAGTGTCACTAGGATAGATAACCAGATGCATTTAGATAGCAAGTAGCATTTTGTGATAAACAGTGAATGCCATGATAACTGACATGATTGATTGGTTGACTGCAGGAGTATCTGCCTATGCTGGAGTCACGGGAGAGATTCCCATCGACTCAGAGGTTGCGACCAGAGTTGTCGATTCAGGATAGGATTGCTATTGAGGAGATGGGTCTCACACATGTGCTATATGTGCCTGAGTTTCGGGCAAACATGGGTTTCCTGACTGCACTGGCGGAGAGATGGCACTCCGAGACTTGCACGTTTCACTTGCCTCTGGGGGAGATGACAGTGACGCTGGAGGATGTGTACAGGATACTGCATATACCGATCGATGGAGAGCTGATTCCATATGATCGAGATGGAGACAGGGAGGCACTGAGATGGGTATTTCAGGATCCCGGTTTGGAGATGAGAGCAGGGCACGTGGCATGGGATACCATGACCGCGACCGGTTTAGCATTACCAGCTGTGATTGGAGGAGCCATCAGTGGTTTCTTGTGTCCAGACAGAGCTACACGGGGGTTGGCAGTGGACTGGGGAGGAGCACTAGAGACACTGGTGACTGAGCACACCAGATATGCATGGGGGCCATGTGTCTTGGCACATTTGTACTATGAGCTGCATCAGTTTGTTTACCACGGATCAGTGGGACTGGGCTGCGGAGTGACTCTCCTACAGGTGTGGGCATATGAGCACCTGCCGATCACATGACCTATCCACTTCAGAGGCAGAGGGCATGGACAGAGTTTTGTTCATTTATACGATATGATTATGTCACAACCTCGGATTGGTCAGCTGGAGCACTGGAGACGCGTCATAGATGATATTGATATGGTTATTTGGAGGCTATACCTGGGGTGCGAGGAGTGGGATGACGATGCCGTGGAGCTGCCCTATACATTCAGGAGCAGGTATCTGATTGGGTGGATGCCCTACATTCTGGAGAGGCAGCTGGTTGACAGGGTATGCAGATAGTTCGGCTGGATCCAGAGGATGCCGCGAGGCTCGGGCATGTATGCCCGTATAGTTAGAGATCAGGTACAGTTCGGGCCGCTGTTATCGTACGATCAGGCCGTGACACAGATGGCAGAGATGATGCCATTACCGTGGGACATGTGGCTGGAGGTAGAGGATGCAGGGATGGATGCAGAGTACTTTGCATATTGGGCAGAGCATCCATTTCCGAGGTTGATAGATCCAGGAGAGCTGCTGGAGGGAGAGGTGGGAGGGGATGATGATGATGATGGTGGAGGGGATGGAGGTAGAGGCCGACGGAGGCAGAGAGGAGTAGTGGGGGAGAGGCGGGTAGCACCTCGGAGAGAGAGAGGATAGGAGAGAGAAGCCCAGGTGGTGAGAGGTCGGGGTGGATTGCCCCTACAGGTACCAGTAGCACAGGGACCTAGACAGGTGCAGGGACAGGGACAGGGACAGAGACAGGTACAGGTACAGAGATAGGTACCTATTCAGGCACCGAGATAGGTATAGGGGGAGGCACAGGTACAGGCACCTGCAGAGGAGGAGCCACAGGCAGAGGCTGAGGGTGGAGATCCTGAGGAGGATGAGCTGCTAGAGCTAAGAGAGATCTGTCAGGGCCAGGCAGACGAGATTGCGGATTTGGAGCGGGAGAGGGATCACCTCAGGATCAGGCTCCAAGACACAGAGCGAGAGAGAGACCAGGTCATCCAGCGATATACTAAGGTCGAGATAGCTCTGAGGGTAGGGAGGCAGGTAGCAGAGGATGTAGGGCAGGCTACGCATATGTGCTGCAAGCCGAAGAGGAGATTGGGTATTGGAGGGACCTGTACTATGGTGTCGTGCCAGCGGATCAGCGAGCGAGGAGCTTCCATAGATCATCGTGTACAGCGACGGCTATGGGAGGGAGTCGTAGGAGGCAGGCATCTAGTGGTGGGGTCATGGGTCCTCCACCACCACCAGACAGGCAGGGGGATCCTGGAGCAGGACCATCTAGAGCTCAGACTCCGTCGAGGCCAGGCGGCTCCGAGGGAGGGAGTTCATCATAGCCATAGAGGGCTCCCCTTTGTATCAGTATATGTATCATTTTTGTATTGTAGACACCTACGGGTGATTTTGTAGCCATATGATTTTTGACATCATTGTATCATGACACATTTTGATTATATATGAGATGATCCATTTTTTTGCAGCAGCTATATGCATGTGTACCTTATGTGATGAAATGTTCTTATGTGATACATGTTTTATGATATGGATGCTTATATGATGCAATGCAATATATTTTTGTTCTTTTATGTTGTATATGTGATGCATGATGCAAATTTGAATGTATGTAATGCAAATGAATATGATAATGCAAATGATTATTTACATAATGAAAATGTCAGATGTGCTAACATGTGTTGTATGCAGGATGTGATGCAATTATGATATCTATATGTATGTATGAAATGCTTATATGTGATAATGCAGGTGTAACTATATGAAATGCAAATGTTTTTGGTGTGTCATCATACTCAGTCATGTGATAGCGGGCTACGCGGACTCAAGAAGGACGATGGAAGTCAATCAAGAAAGGGGGATGGAAGACAGAAGATATGAACGTGAAAGAGCTTCTTGTGTGTTATCATCATTGAGCTTTATTATGGCAGAATAGGTTATGACAATCGAGGCATTTGTTCGGCCCAAAAATTCATTGTACCTATTTGCATGGAGATAAGACAGTGACAAACAAGGAATGCCCCAGTTCATACTAGACTCACAGTGTCCTCATATCCTTGGACAAGTCATAGCATTACTAAAAGACAATCCACAGACAGCAAATGCAAATAGGTGACGATACCTCATCCTCGCCTTTCTAGTCAAAGACATCCTGGAGATAAAATCTCTAGTCAAAGACATCCCGGAAAAGCTAAAAGACATGTCACCAAAAAGATAAAATCAAAAGAAAACCAAGACTCGACACCAACATCCACTGTAGTCCTCAAGTTTAGTGTCTCTTGTCACTTGTTTAAGTCTTATTCGATTGTGGTCACAATGTTCACTTTCACAAAAAGGATAGATAGCACTGAACCATATGTTGTCTGAGTCTGTTGAAAGATTTGATTTTGAAGCTCATTGTTGCTGCTGTGTCTCATTTGAAACTGACTGAATCCATGAAACTGATACTTTATTGCGGAGAAGATGAACCTTTATTGCGGATCTTCGATGCAAATGTTGCTTTATTACGGATTGTGCGCGGATAGACTGGAAGGAAGCTGGAAGAAACTGTACTCCTCGAAACATGTGATGTTCTCAGTTCCACACCCATCACTAGACGTAGGATTGGCCGTAGTCACAGATAGGATCCGATTTATTATGGATGGAAAGGGAGTGAAAAGGGAGGGTTATGGATGGCTAACAAATCTTAGGTAGATCAATAACAAGCCATGATGGGAATGGGTAAGTTTATTGTGAACGAATAGGTTGTGAGTGTGTGCAAAGTGAAAGATGAAAGAGAATCCTGAAGGAGAGAGGAGCAAAGTCTCTACGCATGGCGCTGGTGACCCAGTTTTCACCATGGTACTTGCCCAGGGCGCCACCAAAGTGGTTTTCACCGTTGGACGAAATTATTTCTCTTTACTTTTTTGGATTTTTCAATTTTTTTGTGTCACAAGGTGCCTGTTTGCCAGGTTTTCACCAAGTAATGATTTTTTTGTTTTATAATTTTATTTTTTTTGTATTTTTGAATTTTTTGATTTTTTTTTGTATTTTTGAATTAGGATGCTCTAAAAAGCTATGTGTAGAACCTGCGAAGGTGCATGCTATTGATAGGATCCTCCAAGGGTTCACCTTCTGTAGTTGAGAGCTGATATGCCCCAGATACATATACCGCTGTGATGATGTAAGGACCAAGCCAGTTTGGTTCGAACTTGCCCTTCTTATCTCTGTCTTGCTGATTCTTGGGGTTCTCTCTGAGGACTAAGTCACCTATCTCAAATGTGCGAGGCTTAACTTTGTGATTGTAACTGCGACTCATTCGTTGTTGGTAAGCCTTGAGATGATTAAAAGCAGTGTGCCTTCGTTCCTCCAGTAGTTCTAGTTCTTGTAAGCGAGAAACCCTGTAGTCTTCATTGTTGATTATGTTTCTCAAGGAGACCCGTAAAGAAGGTAGCTCGACCTCAATAGGCAAGATGGCTTCAGCGCCGTAGACAAGTGAGTAGGGTGTAGCTCCTGTAGGTGTGCGGACACTTGTGCGGTAGGCCCAAAGTGCAGGATTGAGTTGGATGTGCCAGTTACGGCCAGCGTCGTCGATTGTCTTTTTAAGGATTTTGAGAATTGTTTTATTAGACGCCTCAGCTTGGCCATTACCTTGGGGGTAATATGGTGTGGAGAAACGATGGGAGATATGGAAGCACTCACAGAGTTCACGAACATCCTGATTTTTGAAGGGACGCCCGTTATCAGTAATAATGGAAGTAGGAATCCCGTATCGGCAAATGATGTAGTTCAGGATGAAGGTAGCGATTTGTTTCCCAGTAACTTGTGTGAGAGGCACGACTTCAATCCACTTTGTAAAATACTCTGTGGCTGTGATAATGAATTTATGTCCATTGGAAGAAGGAGGGTGAATCTTGCCTATGAGATCGAGTCCCCACTGACAAAAGGGCCAAGGAGATGCAAGTGGTTGTAGTTCCTGTGCTGGTGCATGTATAAGGTCTCCATGAATTTGACACTGCTTACACTTCTTGACAAACTGATATGCATCTTTTTCCATAGTAGGCCAGTAGTATCCAGTCCTGATGAGTTTCTTGGCCAAGGTAGGACCACTAGTATGCGGACCACATATTCCTTCATGCACTTCTCGTAACGCAATCTGAGCTTCGTCACTCTCTAAACATCTAAGAAGGGTGCCATCTAGACCTCGTCGGTATAGGATATCTGCTAAAATGACGTATCGAGAGGATTGGCGAATGAAAGTGCGGCCTTGATTGTTCGATAGATTGGGAGGTAAGATATTGTCACGAAGGTATGTGAATATGGAACCATATAACTGGGATTCAGGACCGACAATGCATATCATTTCCGTAGGAGTGATCTCATATGACGGAATCAATAGGTTGTCTACCAGGAACTCATAGCAGGTCTCATTTTGCAGTAGATCAATGAGTGAAGCAATTGTAGCCATGGCATCTGCGACGCGATTCTGTTCTCTTGGTATCTGCTCAAACTCTATCTTTGCGAAGTGCTGTTTCAGATCATCTACCAGTTGTTTGTAAGGCATTAGCTTTTCATCTTTTGTTTGATAATCATCAGTTGCTTGACGGATGACAAGTTGAGAATCCCCAAAAACACGAAGTTCTTGGATCTTCCACTGAACTGCAATTCTTAACCCAGTTGTTAATGCCTCGTATTCCGCTATATTGTTAGTGCAAGGAAATGATAAGCGGTATGACTTTGGTATAGAATCTCCTTGGGGAGTTATAAAGAGTATACCCGCTCCTGCCCCATGTTGTGTATATGAGCCGTCAAAATATAATTGCCATGGCTTTGCAGGTGATATTGTTAGAATGGACTCATCTGGAAATTCTGAATGTAGAGGAACATCATCTATCATGGGAGCATTTGCCAATTGGTCTAAAATGGCTTGTCCTTTAATTTCTTTTCTGTCCACATACTCGATGTCAAATTCACTCAAAATCATTACCTACTTGGCCAGCCACCCAGTAAGTGTAGCTTTGTTGAGAAGATATTTTAGTGGATCAATTTTGGCAATCAACTTAGTCTTGTGAGTGAGCATATAATGTCGTAATTTTTGTGAAGCAAAGACCACAGCGAGACATGCACGCTCGATTGGTGTGTAGTTTAGCTCATATCCCACCAATGTGCGACTGATATAGTAGACTACTTTTTCCTTGCCGTCAGGTATTTGCTGTGCTAGGAGTGCCCCCAGTGCTGTCGGAGTAGCTGATATGTAAAGTAGCAATGGTTGATCAGGAATTGGTGGCATTAAAACTGGCGGGTTCAAAAGATAGTCTTTGAGCACCTGAAAAGCTTGTTGATAGTTCTCATCCCATTTGAACTTGATGTTTTTGTGTAGCAGGTGCTGGAAAGGGTTACACTTATCTGCAAGTTGTGCTATGAATCTTCATATGGACTGGAGTCTCCCTTGTAAAGATCGAAGTTGACTGATATTCTTGGGTGGCGGCATGTCCAAGATAGCCTTGACTTTTGCTGGATCAGCTTCTATTCCTCTTTTAGACACAATGAATCCTAGGAGCTTCCCGGAGGTTACTCCAAAGACACATTTCTTAGGATTTAACCTTACCTTGTATTTTTCCAGCCGATCAAAGACATCTGAAAGTATGTCCAAGTGTGTGTCTCTGTCTATTGATTTTCCCAAAAGATCGTCAACATAATCTTCCACGGTTATGTGCATGAGATCATGAAAAATAGTGGTCATCGCTCTTTGATAAGTGGCGCCTGCATTTTTCAGCCCAAAGGGCATGACATTCCAACAGAAGGTTCCCCATGGACAAGTGAATGATGTTTTATGTTGATCTTCAGGTGCAATCCTGATTTGATTATATCCAGAAAATCCGTCCATTAAAGATAACATTTCATGGCCTGCTGTGAGGTCAACAATCAAGTCAATGTTTGGTAATGGGAAATCGTCCTTTGGACAAGCTTTGTTGATATCTCTGAAGTTTGTACATATTCGGATGCTGCGATCCGGTTTGCTAACAGGTACTAAGTTGGAAATCCATTCAGGATAATCAATTGGGCGTATGAATCCGACATCCAATAATTTCTCCAGCTCTGCCTTGACTAGCAATGCCACTTGTGGATGCATTTTCCTCAATTTCTGTGTTTACTGGTTTTGCCCCCGGTTTGACTGTCAAATGATGCATTACTAAATCCGGGTCTAGCCCAGGCATATCAGCGTAAGACCATGCGAAGTTGATTTGTCGTTCCTTAAAGAAGCTTATGAATCTTGCTCTCTCGGCCTCTGTCAATGATTGAGCCAAAAATATGTTGTGTGGAACCTCTGCTGTACCAATGTTTGTCTTTATAGTCTCCTCTACCAACATGGATGATTTTTCCTCGTATGATGCTGGGAGAATATCGAGCCTTCCATCTTCGGGCACCTCAGAGAGGTTTTCACCCTCAGATACGTCCTTTCTTTTTACTTTTTTGGAGTCAGATAGCGCCACAGTGTGGTTTTCCCCATAAGACCCTTGTTTTGTTTTTATTTTCACATTTTTACGACTAGAAGGCCCAACACCCTCACCAAAGTATGCTATGTTGTTGAGCTCTATGGCATATCCTGCTTTGTGGTCTCCAGGGGGAAGATCATCTCGAATGCCAAGATAGTCGATAATAGCTTCGTCATTTTGAAATGTATCAAATTGTGCTGGTCCTTCATGATCCCAGTCAATGAGTTGGGGGTGAACGAGGGGAAGGTCTTTAATGTTTTCAGAGTTTGCTGGATGAAGAGTGAAGATGTGGTTATATTCAGGTATGTCAAGGTAATCGTCGAGGTCATCGATGGCACTCTCCTCATCAGTTTCGATCGTGAGCGAATCCAAATTGTCATCACTAGTAGCGCCTTCCAGGACAGGTGTCGTCATCCTATGTGATTTTGACCTAGGCCTTGAAACGAAGCTTGTGCGGGATCCTTATGGGTTGGTTCTTGACCAACTCTGAACTTTTTGTAAAATTCCTCCTCCTCTGTAGGTTCATCTGGCTCTCTGAATGTCTCGGTGAGCTCATAGTCACTGGAGGATTTGTCTGAACCCCATTCCCACTCATTGGAGTCTGTGGAATAGTAATCCTCTTGTTGAACTTCGGCAACTTTAATTCGCCATGTCTCTTTTGTTCTTTTATTGTGTAGTCTGGGATTCAGAAAACCAAGCCCCTTGGAGCATTCCCTTCTTGTAGTTAGCTCAGGTTGTAAGGGCTCCATGACACCTTCTTTGCATAGTCCAAGAGGGCTTTTTCCATCATACCCGAATCTTTGTAGAATTTTGAAGCCTTTGCCATAGTTCTCACAGGGTATAATAATCTGATCATGTGTTTCCTCTTCAACGTCCTTATAGAGAATTTTATATAAATTTTCTTCTTCTAGTTCACCCCATTTTTGAAAGATGGTAGGATCCCATTTGAGTATCATGATGGAGATTTGCTTGTTAGGATGTGGCCTCCCATATTCCTTGGGAGAGCTCATGACTTGTCGTAAAAACATTGTTTGATTCAAAGTGTATTCTCCCATGCCTTTGTCTTGAAACTTGGCTCTAAGTTCACCCTGTTTGGATGTCGAGGGTTTTAATGACTCAGGATCAATGTACGCCGAAGAAGGAGTAGCCTCACGATTGCTGGGAATGATAGTCTCAGTATGTGATCTCAAGTTATTGCAATATATGAATGGATTTGGATCGCCATTGACTGTTACCTTGACTCCATTATGAGGAAACTTAATGCACTGATGGTATGTTGATGGGACTGCCCTCATTTCATGAATCCACGGACGTCCTAGCAATATGTTATACATGAGATCTAGATCTAGGACTTGACAAACCACATCCTTTGTGACTGGCCCTATTCTTAGTGGTAAGGTGACCATGCCCTTGGACGAGCGCTCTTCATCATCATAAGCCTTAATGGTGATTTGGTTTGTAGAATTTATAGCTTTGTCAGAATATCCTAATTGTCTGATGGTGCTCAATGTACAAATATTAAGACCTGCTCCTCCATCTATCAGGACTCGCTTTATTCGATGTTTATGTATGAAGGCTTCAACATGTAGAGGTGCATTATGTGGCTGACTTATGGAGGTGTCATCGGCTTCTATGAATGTGAGGGAGTGTGGAACGGATAGGTATCCCACCATGGCTTGAAACTGGTCCACGTTCAGATCAGTAGGGACGGCAGTATCTCTCAAGATTTTGTCAAGGATAGCTTTATGTGCAGGAGATATACATAAGAGCTCAAGAATAGAGATGAGCGCAGGTGTCTTCCCTAGTTGTTCTACAAGGTCATACTCAGGCTTGGTTGATGAAAGATTGGTATTCTTAGTGGAGGCACCTGGCAATGTAATCTTACCTCGACGGGTTGTAACATGACATTCAGAGGTAGATCCGGACGAAGATCCCACACCTTTTAGGACAATTTTGGGTCTCTGAGAAGGATTCTCAGGATTTTTGTTTTTGATAGTAATGGTAGAGATATGATTGTCCATTGAGATGTGATTGATAGTAGAATCATAATTGTAAGGTGCTCTAGTGTAATTGGCTTGATCATCTGTGACTTTGCCTTTTCCTTTGTCATGTTTTGGGAATGGTTCCTTAAACACCTCATGCTCTTGATTAGATGAATGTCCCTCAATCTCTATATCTCCTCTGTCAATGAGATCTTGCACAATGTTTTTCAATCGATGGCAATTACCTGTCTTGTGACCCTTGCTCTTATGAAACTCACAAAACTCATCGTCATTCCACCAATTTGGTTTTACCTTTGGTTCATAAGGAGGAAAGTCTGGAACTGTAATGACTTTGCTTGCCACAAGCTTTTTGAATACTGATTCAAGTGGTTCTCCCAATGGGGTGTACTTCCTTCATGGTTTAGAAGTTGTTTGATTGTTCACCTGATTGTTAGTAGAACTTGATCCAGAAAAGACGAACTTTGGTCTCACTGTATTGGCATCAACAACGCCATCATTAACTGTGTTCTTGTTCTTGTTCCAAAATTTTGGTTTGTCCTTTCCTTTGAAGTCCTCTTTGTTTTCTTTGAATAGTTTGATAACTCCTTGTTCAATTAAGACCTTTTCTGTTGCTAGGCCCTTTTCAATAACATCCTTGAATGTAGACAAACAAGATTTTCTAAGATCATAGCCAATAGCCTTATAAACGTTTTGTGTGAACATCTCCACCATTTGTTTCTGTGGGATTTCACAAGAGCATCTGCTAGCTAGGTTTCTCCATCTCTGTAAAAATGTTGCGAAAGATTCTCCTTCCTTTTGTTTAGTATTGCACAAGGTAGTAACTGAGACATCTGTTTCAATGTTGTAAGAGAAATGCTGAATGAATGCCTCTCCTAGGTCGCCCCATGACTTAATACCAGGAGGTAATTGAGAAAACCATTCCATAGCTTGATCTCCTAAGCTCTGTGGGAACAACCTCATTAAGTATGTTTCTTCTGCCACTACCTCAATGCAAGCTGTGAAGAATTGTCTTATATGTGCCTTGGGGTCTCCTCTCCCTCTATATTTGTCAAATTTTGGTGTCACAAAGTGTGGAGGAAATGGAGGCATTGGAATGCTCTTATCGAAGGGATAAGGGCATATATCTCTCATAGTGTATGTAGGTTTTGATGTACTCATGTCCTCCACTTTCTTTTGTAAATCTCTTATTTGTTGCTCCAAATTATTCTTGGGAGGAGATTGATTTCTTGTAGCATACCCCATGTTTGAAACACCCATTTGAGGAGGAGCTTGTTGCATATATGGATGATACTAATCATAGACATGTCCATATGGAGGTCTATATTGTTGCGACATATATGGAGCACTTGGCATAACTTCTTGTTGGGGAACCCCATATCTATTTTGTGTGTATAAACCATATTCAATAGGCCTTTCATTTTCCATTGTGTTGCCCCCAATTTTGACATGAGGTCTCGTTGTGTCAAAATTTTGAGGATGTCCTTGAGTATCCACTTGTTTTGATTGATCCATACCTTGAGCATGTGATTGAGCATAAGGCCTCCATGATGGTCCTTGAGTGTAAGTATCATATATTTGAGCTTGTGTATGTGGGATTGCTGGCTTTTGAAGCAAAGCTAATGGTGACTTCGACATCATATTATTCGGTCCTCTATTTCCTCCACTATTTGGTCTCCTTTGATCCATGTTGGGTTAAGTTTGTTGTGAGGGTCGACTTTCCATAAGTTGAGATAAGTCAAAATCATGCGGTATTTTAGCTCCACTATGTGCCATCATGTTTAGAAAGTATTGTCGATCTCTCCTCATTATCTCTTCAACCAATCTATTGAATTGAGGATTCATTATGGATTCTTCTATGTCTGCTGATAGTATTGAAGAGTTGTCCATGGTGTCATTGTGTGTAGCATTGTTGTTTATAGTGTTTGCGCTTTCCACATTTGGATTGTGTCTATAAACATTCATGTCTGGTAATGTAGTGTGCTCAGGATTGTAGAATAGATCATTGTCATACTCATAAGAACTCATGTTTACGGATTCTTGAGCTTCTTTAGCTATTCTCCTAGATTTTTGAAGGCGGGTTTCAACCATGAACTAGGTGTTAGACCAAGATGTGAGAAACTAGATGAAAAATGACGAGAGTATGGAAGACCAAGAGTTGTATGGAGTGTAAATGAATCTTGGGGTGTACTTGCAATGTCCAAAGTGTAAGACCAAGTATGTAAGTAGTAGAGTAGGTGTGACTTCCAAAGAGAGGATAGTTTCTCTTGATGAGGTAAGCTGAACTTGACTCTAAGTAAGGCCAAATGAGACCCAAAGGTAAGAAACCTTGATGAGGGACCACTTAGCAAAGTGTAGTTGTATGTAGTGTGTTGAAAGAGTATAGTGAGGACAAGCAAGTGACCTTTTTGACTCCAGTTTTTAGACAAGTATGAATGTAAAATGAGGTATGAAGCAATGATGGACTGTGTGAAACCTTAGAACAGGCTGAATGCTAGATGAAACCTGAAAAGACAACCTAAGAAGCTCAAGTATGCCGAAACTGATTTTCTTTGTTTGCTTGACTGTTAAAGTTTTCAAATCCTGACACAGACGCCTCTATATACTTCACAGACGCTTTTTCCAGACACAGACGCCTCTCTGTTTGACGCAGACGCTGATAAAAACATAGATGCTATTCTGTACTTCACAGACGTGCTTATCTGACGCAAACGCGGTTTGAACAGACACAGACGCGTTTCTGTAACCTTAGTGCAATTTTTCCTATCTGTGAAGTTGTTTTGTTGTGACCAAATCTGATTGTTCGACTGTTTTTCGTGACAAGAGGACACAATGTTGATGACTCAATGTTTGCAAACTGTTTAGACTCCAAAAGTGTGTTGTTTGATGTAAAAAGTTTTTGCATACACTTGAAGACACAAAAGACACAATGTTTTTCTATTTTGTCTTGAATGTTTGAGTGTTTAGCATAAGACAAGCACAAATCTTAGGGCTGGCCAAGACAATAGTTGTTGATCCCACATAGGGTTTTACCCCCGAGGCTACACTATTCAGAGTAGATACTTAGATGCTTGACCTCACTAGCTCCACCCTCAGCACTCACTTCTCGGATCAGCCAAGCATCAGTCCCCATGAAAACTCCCCATGGCGAACTTTGTATCTCTACTAAGAACTGTATGTGTGTGGGCCACTACCAGAGGTCCGACCTCCTGCCTCAACAACTAGAAGGATTTGGGCTTCTAAAACAAAGAGGTGCTAGTAAGGGCATCTGCTTGTGTGGCCATACATGCAGCACTTTCAGCTCTGTAAATATAGAAGGCTCCCAGCCGGTAGGGGTTACGCCCTACAAATGATCAAATAAATTTGATCAAATGGGTTTATGGGGAGACATAGTGTCGGTATGAACTAATCAGCACACGTTATTCATAGTTTTCACCATGAATACATTTGATTATAGTGGTTTGGATGAGGTGGGTTTTCCTCGCTACCACTTGGGTCGTTCTCTTCTCACTAGTAGTCCTAATGACCACACGAGAAGACAGGCCCTCTAAAGATTAAACAAAAAGAGCCTATTGCTCAAGACACAAAAGACAATGATTCAATTTTAGTGCACCAATTGAAGTGTTTGCTAATCTATGAAAACAAGGCAATCAAAATTACAAAACCCTAGCTAAGGCCCTGCAACAAAATTATTAGTAGTTTGGGTTGTTTCAAATGATAACCCCTTCCTGCAAGCACACAAGTTAGGTAAATTTTAGAAAACCCAAAAAACCTTGTGAAAAGGGGCCTTCAACAAAACGTTTTTGCCTCCAAAGCAAGCTGCACAAACTAGGTTAGCTAGATCTGCAAGGGTTAGCCGAAAATAAACCAGATCTAAAACCCTAAGTACAAAATCCAAAAACTCGAATCACAGAAAAATTGAAAATTGCCAAACAGAAAGCACAGGCGCAGTTATAGCAGACACAGACGTGTCTGTATGACACAGACGCGGTTCTGTGATACACAGACGCGATCAGAGGTCACAGATGCTGTTAAATGACGCAGACGCGATCTGATGCAGTGCAGACGCGGTTCGGAATCACAGACGCACCTTTCGAAAACCTGCAAAACAAAAATTGGCAAAAACATAGACGCGATTCCAGAGTATACAGACGCTTCTGAAACACAAAAACGCGATCCGAACACTCGCAGACGCGAAAAAAACCTAAATGTCGTCGAAAAATTGTCCGATCTGCAACTTCAAAAATGCAAAATCTGCAACAAAAATGTTAAATGCAAAGGGACAAGAGTCCCACCGGGTGTGCCAAAATGTTTATGGTGAAAATGGATAACAAATAACAATAATATTGCAAGGCTAAAATGAATCCAACCACTAAACCCTAGCCTAACAATGAACAAAGATTCACCATAACATATGAAGATTACCTAAGACAATGCAAATAACTCAAAATCACAAAGATTATACCATCACATGTCCAATAGGGTTTTGATCTCCAATCTTCCTATCTCCATTGATCTTGCTTGATATATTTGCTCTCAGATTTTTTGTATGCACAAGAGCTCAACAAAGAATGGAATGTGGTTGTAAGTGGAATTGTAGTGTAACCAAGTACTCCAAAATCAGTCATTAGGGTTTGACAATGAAGAAAGCATCTCCTTAAATAGAAGACACAATATGAAATGGAGGGTTAAGATTGAGAGGTGTAAAAAGAGAGGTCGACTAGGATTAGAGGGTAGGTAAAAGAAATAGTAAAATAATGAAAGAGGTAGGTAGTGTATGCATTAAGAGATGAATGACATGTGTCATGTGTAGAAAAAGATAATGAATTAATTAAATAAATAAAGATTTATTTAATTAATAGAAGAAGTAGGACAATTAAATAGATAAAATATTTATTTAATTTAGGAAAGGGATAATTTAAATAAATAAATGTATTTATTTAAATGAGAAATAAGGCTAGAAGAGGATAAATGAATTAATTAAATAAATAAAAATTTATTTAATTAATAGAAGAATTAGGCTTAGATAATTAAATAAATAAAATATTTATTTAATTAGACATGACAATTTTGAGTGTCTACAAGAGCCTCAACTTCTACCCCACCGATAAGGAAAAGAAGAGAAGCTAGTTACAGTCATGAGTTTAGATCCAGTAGAGAGGTAAATGTTGAAGATAGTATGATCAAGATTGAAGCATTATTGGCCAAGTGGTTGCCCAGAGGTACTGGTAAGTATAGAGGTAAATTACCTTTGAAATGTTTTGCATGTAACTAGATTGGACATATTGCTGCTAACTATCCTAATGGAGATAATGAGCAAAAATATGAGAAGTATAAGAAGTATAAAGGAAAAGGTAAAAGTGATTGTCTCATTGCAGTGGATGGAGGAATTACAGATGAAGAATTTGAAGAAGAAGCAAATGAGGACATTGTGTTTGTTTCTATTAAAGAAGAGACATCAGATCATAAGGAATTAGTCTCTTGCATGGATAGTTCTGATGACTGGATTATAGACAGTGGTTTTTCACACCACATGACCGATGATCGAAGTAAGTTTCTTACTTTGAGAGAGTTTAATGGAGGTGTTGTGAGATTTGGGAATGACTCACCCTGCATTGTGAAAGGAAAAGGATCCATCCCTTTGAATGGAAAAAGCAGTGTAGATGATGATTAATGGGTTTAAGGACTAAAACATAAACTTTTGAGTGTTTCTCAACTCTTATGGTATGATGAAAGAATAAGGATCCAGTCAACTACTGAGAGAGGGGGGGGAGGTGAATCAATAGATAGAAAACTATATAAAATTTCACCAATCTCTAAAACAAACTCTCAAAGAAAACTCTAAACTGACAAGTTAAACCGGTTGACTATTATAATAGACTAACAGTAAAACAACTCTGAAACTCTCAAAACCTTTTAACCAAAACATCCAAATACTTTACTGACATAAGTAAAACATATTTCAGATTGTTGTCGGTTAACATACCATATCAAAGTGGATTTAGCAGTTAAGAAATTCAACCATAGTAAACATAACCACAAAAGCATTCACCACTTGACACAATATTTTGGATGTGGAAACCCAAATGGGAAAAACCATGGTGGGGATGAATACCCACAAGTATTTTGAAATCTTCTGAGGTTCACCCTGATAGGAGCCTATCTTGTTAAAGCTTTACAATAAGTCCTGTTAAGGACCACCTAGTTAAGGTATTAACTATAATGACCTATTAGAAGAAATACCCTGTTAGGAGTAACCTCGGTAGAGGATTTGAAATACAAGCTAATGGACCACCTAGTTAGAGGATTTGAATAACACTAAGCTTGTTAGAGCTTACTCGGTTAGGGGATTTGACTATTGTAATTATTAGAAGGCATGGGTTTGTTGATCTATCTGAATAGAATTACACTTGCTTGTTCAAATCCCTTTCATGCTCCTATCTAACTTTACACAAACTATAGATACATCATCCGGTTCGGCAACCACACTCTCTTACTCTGAGCTAGAAATTGCCAACTCTTAAACAAAATAACTCATTGACCTTATGAACAAAATAATAGGTCAGTAACACATCATAAACCTAATTCTCTCATAGAGATTACAAACAAATAAGTTCAAGTATGACCATTGGATTATACAACAATCACTGCACATCATTCAAGATATTCTTGACCGCTCCTTGATCACTGCTTCATCGAACACTATAACTCATCACACAATTTCCATTACATGCAATGAACTTGCTCATTCCCAAGACAAAAACCATTTGAAACTCTTCTCATGCAACATGCATACGTGTCATAATCATTACCGCTCATCATTTGATCATAAACTAATACAATTGATTCACCAAACTTCATCGGTTAGGGTTTATCATATCAATGGGCAGGGTTTACTATTTGATCTTACTTCTTCTCTAGTAATACCGATTTCCTACAAAATCTCACATACTGGTTGCAAAACAACATTATAACAACATCACTACTGGTTATAATTGACATCAATGACAACATAACATTTCATTACTGCAATCTTCATGCAAATGCAAAAAAACTCAATGACAAAGGTTATCCACTAGAAATCAAGAATGGAGTCTACAAGATTTATGAAAGCAAAGGTGAGCTGATTGCAACCTGCAAATAGACTAGAGGTAACTTGTTTCATTTAATCTCTAAAGTCAATAGTTGTTTAATTGTAAAAGTAGAAGATAGTTGGCTTTGGCATTAGAGATTTTGTCATGTAAATTTTGATAATATTGTAAAAGTCAGTAAGTCCAAATCAGTAAGAGGTTTTCCACAATTGGATAAACTGGTGAATGCTTTGTGCAAGGAATGTTAGTTAGGAAAGATGACATCCTAAACTTTCAAGAGAAAATCTTTCTCAGCAGAACATTTTCTATTTTTAGTTCATACTGACCTTTATGGACTAATGAGGACTAGGAGTATTCAAGGTGATCAGTATTTCATGATTTTTACTGATGATTGCTCAAGGATGATGTGGGTCACATTCTTGAAAGACAAGATAAAATCTTTTAGAAAGTTAAAGGCATTCATAGCCTTAGTTGAAAATGAAAGTGGAAAGAAGATAAAGTGCTTAAGAACTAATCAAGGTGGTGAATTTAGTTAAGAGGAATTTACTAGTTACTGTGAAGATAATGGAATTAAGAGGAAACTTTCTGCACCTAGGACACTAGAGAAAAATGGTATTGCAAAAAGGAACAACCTGACAGTTGTTGAAGCTACTAGGACTATGCTAATCCAAGAAGGTGTAGCTAAGACATTCTGGAGAGAAGCCGCCAGCACAACTATTTACACAATGAACTGGATACTAGTTAAAAGAGGTAAGGATAAAACCCCTTATGAGTATTGGTATGGTAGATCATCTAATATCAATTACTTAAAGATATTTGGTAGCAGATGTTTTATTAAGAGAGGTGATTATATTGGTAAGTTTTATGCCAAGAGTGATGAAGGCATATTTCTTGGATACTCCACCAAGAGCAAATATTACAAGTGTTACAACAACCGGACCAAGAAGATCATTGAAAGTGTTAATGCCTAAGTTGATGAGTTTCCTAAGAAATTAGGTGAAACAAGTAAAGAGAAGGAAGAAGAAGAACCTTACACACTATTTTTTGAACTAGAACCAATGAAGCCAAAAGTTGAAGAACAGATCAAAAAAGCCCTAGTTCAATAGGAACAGGGAGGTCCTATAGAAGAAGCATAAATTAAAGAAGAAGAAGAACCTAGAAATTGAAAACATGTCATTCCAAGGTATGTTAGACTTACTCATATCCCCGATCAGATTATTAGAGAAATCAATGCAGGTGTGCTAACAAGAACAAGGCTTATAGAGAACTCTTGTTCGATTTCCATCATTGAGCCTAGAACTGCAAAGAAAAAATTTGCACATGAAGACTAGATCGAGGAAATGGAAGAAGAACTTGACCAGATAGAGAAGAACAATACTTGGTCATTGGTACCCAAACCAGAGAGAAAGAATGTAATAGGTACAAAATGGGTATTCAAGAATAAACTGAATGAAGATGGAGTGGTGGTCAGAAATAAAGCCAGACTAGTATGCAAAGTATATGCACAAGAAGAAGGTGAAGACTATTGTGAGACATTTGCACCAGTTACAAAATTAGAAGGAGTAAGGACTCTACTTGCATATGCAACATACAAAAGATTCAAAGTATATTAGATGGATGTGAAGTCAATGTTCCTAAATAGAATATTAGAAGAGGAAGTCTACATTAAACAACCAGATGGTTATGCTTTAATTGTAGAAAAGGACATGGTGTGAAAATTACATAAGACATTATATGGTTTGAAGCAAGCACCAAGAGCATGGTATGAAATATTGCACTCTCACTTAGTGAAGATAGGTTTTTAGAGAACTAGTGAAGACAATAAAAAATATCTCAAGTCAGAAGGAGATAAGATACTGGTAAGTGAGGTACTTATGGATGATATCACTTTTAGAGGAAATGATGATATGTGTCATGAATTTGCTAATGAGATGAAGAATGAGTTTGAGATGTGACTGGTAGGTGAGATAAAATTCTTCATAGGTCTGCAAATCCAATAGATGAAGGAAGGTATTTTCATCACACAATCCAAATATATGTTCAAAAGAAGTATTCAATACTTTTGGAATGGGAGAATGTAAGCCAGTTGGAACACCAATGGTTATAGGTTGTAAACTATCTAATAAGGATGATTCTACATCAGTGGATGAAAAGGAGTATAGGTCAACTATAGATAAACTCCATTATGTTGTCCACAATAGACCGGACATTGTCCATGTAGTATGATTGGTTGTCATATTTTAAAAAACCTCGAAGGAGACACACATGGTAGTAACTAAAAGAATTTTTAGGTATCTGAAAGGCATAATTGATTATGGATTATGGTATCCATATATAGGAGACTTTGAATTAAAATTCTATGCAGAGCTAGACTAGGCAGGTAATTTTGATGATGGGAAGAGTACAACCGGAGGAGCATTCTTTCTTGGAGGAAGACTAGTGTCTTGGAGCAACAAGAAACAAAGTTGTATCTCACAATCAACAACAAAAGATAAATATGTTATTGGATATATGAATTGTACCCAAGCAATCTGGATGAAACACAATTTGGAAGGTTTCAAGTTGAAGCTATCAAAACTGGTGAGGATTTTCTATGATAACACCAGTGCACTAAACATTTCTAAGAACCTAGTGTTGCATGCTAGGACAAAGCATATTAAGTTGAAGTATCATTTCTTGAGAGAGAAAATACAAAGTAAAGATGTGTCACTGGAGGATGTATCTACTAAGGAACAACTAGCCAATATCTTTACTAAGCCTCTACCTAAGGCTACATTTGAGTATCTTAGAGGTAAATTAGGTGTTGTATGCCTACATGAAGTCAATTAAGAAAATGGGGAAGCCATCAATCCTGGAGATTATTTGAAAATCTTGATGACAGATTGGTATAGAGTGGAGATACTCCATAGGGGGAGCAACTAGTTACAAAGCAGTGGAGAATGAAACTGTATGGTTAACCTTCACTTTGGCATTGCTATCAAAGGGGGAGAAGAACTCTATATGATTGATAGCTAGTTACCACTTGAAGAAGAGTATACATTGAGATACAGTTGAAGCAAAGTATATGAAAAATGTAAACCAGGATTCCTATACCTATGTATGTGCATTACTCTCAATCATCACAATCAAAGGGTATTGATATCTGTATTGCCATCAATGCCAACATAGGAGATTGTTAGCATTGCATGAAGATTGCATTAATGAAGTATAGTGTTGTGATTGATGTCAATAGAAATGGGTAATGGAGCTATATTACAACCGGTAGTGATGCATTAGTGAAATTGGTAGTAAAGTAGTAAAGGAAATTGGTATTGGTATTTGAAGCAAAGTGATCAACTATTAACCCTAACCATTTGATATGCATTACCCTAACTGATGGAGCTTGGAGAATCAAATGTGATAATCTATGATCAAATGGTGATTGAAGATGAAGATTCCACATATGCATGATGCACGTGATGAGTTTCAAGTGGTTTCGGCACATGAAGATAACTATTTATCTTTAGAATGAGCAAATGCATAGAATGAAGTCAAATCACGTGATGAGTTACATGATTTGATGTGCAGTGATCCATGAGTAGTTCATGTTGTCTAGAATAATATGTAGTTGATTGCTATGTAATCCAATAATTATGATTGAACCGATATGTTTGTAATCTCTATGAGATTTGTAGGTTTTCTAATGTGTTACTGACCTATTGTTTTTTATTATAAGGTTGATGAGTTATTTTGTAATTATGTTAGCAATTTGGTTAACTATGGTAGTGTGATTGTTGTCAAACTAGAAGGAGTATCTGTAGAATGTTGTGAAGGCAGATATGAGTATAAAAGGATCTGATTAAGCATAGCAGTGCTATTACTAGATCAACAAAGACCCTGTTGTTCTATAATCATTATAATAGTTAAATCCCTTAACTGAGTAAGATTTAATAGGTTTGGTGTTGTTTAAATCCTCTAACTAGGTTATCCATAAGCTTGGACTTTAAATCCTCCACTGAGGTTACCTTTTACAAGGTATGGCCTTTAACATGGTATTGTAGTCAATCCCTTAACTAGGTGGTCCCTAACCGGATCTGTTCTTAACAAGACATTTTTGTAAAGCTTCTAACAAGGCTTGGCTCCTAACAAGGAGAACTTCAAAAGAGTTCAGAATACTTGTGGGTATTCATCCCCACCATGGTTTTTCCCATTTGGGTTTCCACATGAAAAATCATTATTTCCAACGGTGAATGATTTTGTGGATATGTTTTGATATGGTTGATATGATTAACTCGTAAAGCTATTGAGACATGTTTAGATGATCGGAAGAGATCTGAAATGAGCTATTTCTGATATTAGTTAAGTGGTTTAATGTTCTTGTTAAATGGTATGTGAGTTTCAAATTTGTTACATTTTATCATTGATGTTTTGATCAACCTATAAAGTTTGATAGTCTAGTTGTAGTTTCTTATATAGTGTCTAAACCGGTTAAGTTAGCAAGTTGTTTCTTAGTTGGGAATCAGTTTGGTGAAAGTTTATTTTGTTTTCTATGTATTGAGCCCATATAATTTTCAAATGTAGACTCCATAGTTTCTTTCAATGGAAGAAGACAAAATTTTCCAAAGCCCTGTGCCAAATCCCATGAGCCAAAAACCTTCCTGCCAAAAAAGAAAGTATCAAAAAATCTTTGGAAAAACACTATTGTATCAAATACCATGAGCTCAAACACTCCTCCAGACAACGAACATGAATACTTGAAATGAAATGGGAAAGCGGGAATAATTATCATCATAAAATTTTACATCAACATTACTCAAGAAAATGACATAACTATTGCTGCAAACCTTCCCATACCCTAGAAGGAATTTCCTCAAAAACCACCTCTCGTTGATTAGCATTGCTATCAATGGCTAAATTTGCCAAATAATCTACAATCTTATTAACTTCTTTGTAACAATGGGATAACAATAAAGATTCAAACAATTCTAGTTTTTGTAAAATTAGATCAAGTATATACTGCAAATTCCAACAATTTGATTTCTTTTTCATAACACATTGAATAATCACAATAGAACCACCTTCAATTATTAAGTCCTTAATTCCCAAAGAGATTGCCATATCCAATCCAAAAGACAAAGCATGAGATTCCGCATAATTGTTAGATTTAAAACCAATAGCATGACACTTATCTCGAATAAAATTTGCATTGTGATCATAAATTACCATGCCTACCCTAGCCGGCCCAGGGTTACCATGAGAGGCCCCATCAAAATTTAGTTTAAAGTGCCCCTGTGGAGGAGGTTTCCATCTAGCAGAGCATCTCTTACATATTGCATCATTCTTTTTTAAAATTGAACCATGAGAGGGTAAAACTGACAACATCTTCCAAGCTCTAGTAACTCTACTATCCCAGTGCAAAAAAGAAGTAAGATTGTCCAAATTCTTATAAATAAATGACAAAGCAACCTCAGAGATTGAAGACTCAATTTTTAATAGAACCTCAGACACAGGAGAACTTGTTTTTTTAAATATCCTATTGTTTCTCTCTAGCCAAATATTCCAAATCACAATAGATGGAGATATCTATGTACACATTCAATAGGTGCATATAAAAGGTGATTTCAGGAAGACCCCTTATGAGTTATGGTTTGGTCATGTTCATTTAGTTAGATATTTCAAAATCTTTGGAAGAAAGTGTTATATTAAAAGAGATGAGGATATAGGGAAATTTGATCCAAGAAGTGATGAAGGAATCTTTTTGGGATATTCTAGTAAAAGAAAACCCTATCAATGTTATAAGAAAAGAATAAGAAAGAGAGTATAAAGTATAAATGTGAAGGTTGATAAGAATCATGAGAAGTAAATTAGAGCATGTGGATATGAATCTGATAATCGGGATGTTACTTTAAGGAAAGTGTAGGCTTCGAGCATGAAGTAGAGTGATTAGGAGGAGACAATAGATTCAGTTGTTGTTGGTAGTGAAGAAGTTCAAGAGACTAAAAATTAGAATAATCACAAGACTTCCATGTATGTAAGATTAAATCATTCAGAGAATCAGATTATTGGTGATAAAAATAAAGATGTGATGACTAAGAAAAGAATTATTGTTAAACATATTTAATTTCCAAAATTGAGCCTAAAGATTTTGCTGAAGCTTGTAAATATAATTTTATTTGTGAAAGCTATGGAAGAAGAGTTGAATCAGATTGAGAAGAAGAATACATAGGAACTTGTTCTAAGATCTAAAGACAAGAATGTAATTGGAACTAAATGGATGTTTTGGAATAAGTTGAATGAAGATGGAGAAGAAGTTAAAAACAAAGAAAGACTCGAATGTAAAGAATATTTACAAATGCAAGGTATTGATTTTGAGGAGACTTTTTCTCCTGTAGCTATAATTGAAGTTGTTATATTATTTCTTCTATATACTACTTATGAGAATTTTAATGTATATTAGATGGATGTGAAGTCAATCTTTTTAAATGGTGAATTGGAAGAGGAAGTCTACATTGAGCAACACAATGGATTTTTATTGACAGATTAAAAAGGCATGATATGCAGATTGAAGAAAGCATTGTATGGAATCAAACACATCCTTAGAGCCTAGTATGCTAGATTGGATAGGTATTTGATGAGGTTAGAATTCGATAAAGGTACTGCTAATAGTAATTTTTACTACAAGATTGATAATGATAATATTTTGATTGTTGAATTCTTTGTTGATGATATTATTTTTGGAGGAAATGATGATTTGAGTAAGAAGATTGCTGATGATATGAAAAAGGAGTTTGAGATGTCTATGATAAGTGAGATGAAATTATTTTTGGGATTGTAAATTACATAGATTGACAAAGGTATTTTAATATCTCAATCAAAGTATGTGAAGGAATTGTTGAAGAATTTTGGGTTAGATGATTCCACACCTATTGGAACTCCTATGGTAACTAGATGTAAGATCATGAAAGAAGAAGAATCTCTGAAGGCTAACCAGACCTTGTGTAGATCTATGTTCGGTGGACTATTATATTTGACCTAGACTAGACCTTAAATTATAAGTATAGTATGTCTTGTTGCAACATTTCAAGATGATCCTAAGGAAAGTCATGTTACACTTTGAAGAGGATACTCAAATATTTCAAGGTAATAGTTAATTATGGTTTGTGGTCTTTGAAGAATGATGATTTTACTTTAAATGATTATATGGATTCTTATTGGGTAGGTGATTTTGATGACCAAAAGAGCACTACCGATGGAGCGTTCCTTTTGGGAAAGAAGTTGGTTGCTTGGGTAAACATGAAGAAGAATGCTATTTATTTATCTACTGTAGAAGCTAGATACATTGCTACTGCTAGTGATTGTACTCAAGTACTTTGGATGAAGCAAATGCTTAAGGATATTAGAGTTGTTTATAATGAGCCTACTGCTATATATTATGACAATTCTAGTGCTTTCAATATTTCTAAGAATTCGATGTTAAATTCTAAGACAAAACATATATCAATCAAGTTTCATTTCTTGAGAGAGAAGGTGAATGAGAACAAAATCAGATTGGAGTATGTATCTAAAAATGAACAGATTGTAGATATCTTTATGAAGTCTTTTCCTATAGATACATTTGTATATCTAAGATAGAAGTTAGGGGTAATTGCCTTTGCTACTATGAACTAAATACATTGAGCTGCATTGATTCAGTGGACTTCATAGTCTTATATTTATATCCAAATTGATGAGTGGGTGGTACTACTCAGGGGTTGTAGTTATTTTGTGGTTTAGTTGTTCTAAGTTATTCAATGTGTATCTTAGAGGGAGAGAATAATGATTTGAATATGTCTTTGGTATTATTGTCAAAGGGGGAGAGAAGGATGTAAAAAATTGTCTTATCTATCTAAGGTAGAGAGCTATGTGCATGATCTCAAGGAGAGATTGTTGGAGTTTAATTATTTCTTTCCATTGATTATTTTTCAGATTCATACATTTCCATCAATCCTAAAGGGGGAGATTGTTGGATATTAGAGTTGTTGCAATGTGTTGTTGTCAATGATGTCAATATATTCTTATGTTTCTTGTGTTATAGTGTTGTAGAGAGTTGAGTTGGTGATTTATTGTAAATGTGTTGATGCGGATTAACGGGTTTTGAGATATGTATCTCTAGCCAATTCAATATGATTTTTAGTGTTTTGTAAGGTGATTTGATTGAGTTATGTGATCCAGTGTGGTGATTGGTTTGTCTGTTGGACCTCTATTTTAGAGTTGAAATTTATGATTTGTATTGCTTCAGAATTGATTTTTTATGTTGTGTGGATTTTGGAGAGTGTCTGGGATGTTCATGTATGTCCTCATATCGAATGATTCATGATTTGGAACTTCACAAGGATATGTTTTAGTTTGTTAGTTGGTGTTCTTGAGCTCTGATGATGAAATAATGATGAGGGTATGTGCAGGATCATGGTGTGCCAAAATAGGCCCTTAAGTGGCAATGAAATTTCAGAAAATCAGAGTTATGCAACTTGACATGAAAATTTTAATAAGTTGTGAACAATATTTTTTAAATATGAAAGAAGAGAATATATAGAAAATTGAATGTAGTTTCTAAGCTACTAGTGATTTTTTGGAAAAAAAAATTCTATTTGATGAAAATTTCAAATTTCAATGTAGTGGTACTAAAATTTCAAGAAAAAAATAAGAAGTAGATGTATATCTGACCACCATAATCACAATCAAATCATAATAATTTTTTATAATATTTATAATATAAGTATTAGATACATGTCTAGATGTGACACATATTTTGTTTTAATTTTTTATAAAGTAAATAACTATTTATGAATTTTTTACTATAGCTTTTCAAAAATTTAGAAACTCCTATGTTTGACCACCTTAAGCTGGTCAAAACCTTATGAAATTTAGTTTTTTTTAATTTTTCCATATAGTTAACGAAGCATAGGATGTGATGCATGTTTCAGATTAAAAAAATGTCATACTGTTTGAAAGTTATGAGTGTTTTTCAATCAGTATATCAATTAGGACTATTGTCAGAATTCAATTAGAAAATAAATAATAATTATTTATTAAAGTTGAAATAAGAGAAGCCTTATATTGTTGGAAAGTTGGGAATGTCCTTACAAAACCCTTTTTGTTTTATCAATTTTGTCTACAAAAAGGTTGTCAGCCACCAGTGGAAAGTCTGGAAAATCAAGGAATATTGAAAAACACATTTTTTTAGTTGACTTTCCAGGCTTGTCACTTCCAAGCCAAGTACTAAAGCATTCTCGAGCCGAAATTTGAAATTTGAAAATTTGACTACAAAAATTGGATATCTGATTTTAATCAATAAATTCTCTAGCTAAATTTGCCGATAATTAATCTAATGTTTATTAATATATTAATATATTAATTTATAAATAAATTAGTATATGATATTAGGGAGAGGGAGAGGGAGAGCGGGGAGTGGGGAGAGAGAGAGAGAGAGAGAGAGAGAGAGAGAGAGAGAGAGAGAGAGAGATTAGCTAAGAGAGAGAGAGAGAGAGGAGACAAACAGAGAGACAGACAAAGAGAGAGATATGGGGAGGGGGAAGGGAGAGATAGAGATAGAGAGAGATTATGGGAGAGAGAGATAGATGGAGAGATTAGGTGAGAGGGATAGAGAGAGATTAGGGGAGAGGGGGAGAGACAGAGATTAAGACACCATAGGACCCAAAGCGACCCAATATGGTGTCATAACGGGTCATATGGAGTCCTAAGGGGTCATAAGGGTTCATGGGACACCATATGATCCCTAAGGACAACATACAACCCCTTATGACACCATATGGTGTCATTAGGGGTCATATGGTGTCCATAGGCATCATATGGTGTCTTAGGATACCATATGACCCCTTAAGACACCAAATTGTGTTGTTATGGGTCATATGTTGTCCTAAGGGGTTGTAAGACACAATATGACCCAAAGCTACCCAATATGGTGTCATTAGGGTCATATGGTATCCTAAGGGGTAATATGATGTCTTAAAGGGGTCATATGAGACAATATGACCCATAACAACCAAATATGGTATCTTAAGGGGTCATATAGTGTCCTACAACCTTGTAGGACACTATATGACCCCTATGGACATCATAGGACCCCTTATGACACCATATGGTGTCGTTATGGGTCATATGGTGTCTTAAGGGGTCGTAGGACATTATATGACCCCTTAGGACACCATAAGACCCAAAGCGGCCCAATATGGTGTCATAACAAGTCGTATGGTGTCTTAAGGGGTCATAAGGGTTCATGGGACACCATATGACCCCTAAGGACAACATATGACCCCTTATGACACCATATATTGTCGTTAGAGGTCATATGGTGTCCATAGGGGTCATATGGTGTCCTAGGACACCATATGACCCCTTAAGACACCAAATTGTGTCGTTGTGGGTCATATGTTGTCCTAAGGGGTCGTAAGACACAATATGACCCCTTAAGACAAAATATGACCCAAAGCGACCCAATATGGTGTCATAAGGGGTCATATGGTATCTTAAGGGGTCATATGATGTCTTAAAGGGGTCATATGACACAATATGACCCACTAGGACACAATATAACCCATAACGACCAAATATGGTGTCTTAAGGGGTCATATGGTGTCCTAAGGGGTCGTAGGACATCATATGACCTCTATGGACACCATAGGACCCCTTATGACACCATATGGTGTCTTTAGGGGTCATATGGTGTCCTAAGGGGTCGTAGGACATAATATGACCCCTTAGGACACAATAGGACCCAAAGTGACCCAATATGGTATCATAACGAGTCGTATGGTGTCCTAAGGGGTCATAAGGGTTCATGGGGCACCATATGACCCCTAAAGACAAAATACAAGCCCTTATGACACCATATGGTGTTGTTAGGGGTCATATGGTGTCCATAGGGGTCATATGGTGTCCTCAGACACCATATGACCCCTTAAGACACTAAATTGTGTCGTTATGGATAATATGTTGTCCTAAGGGGTCATAAGACATAATATGACCCCTTAGGACACAATATGACCCAAAGGAACCCAATATGGTGTCATTAGGGGTGATATGGTGTCCTAAGGGGTCATATGATGTCTTAAAGGGGTCATATGACACAATATGACCCACTAGGACACAATATGACCCATAATGACAAAATATGCTATTTGAAGGGGTCATATGGTGTCCTAAGGGGTCGTAGGACACCATATGACCTCTATGGACACAATAGGACCCCTTAAGACACCAAATTGTGTCGTTAGGGGTCATATGGTGTCCTAAGGGGTCATAGGACACAATATGACCCCTTAGGACACAATATGACCCAAAGTGATCCAATATGGCATCATTAGGGGTCATATGGTGTCCTAAGGGGTCATAAGGGTTCACGGGACACCATATGACCCCTAAGGACAACATAAAACCCCTTATGACACCACATGGTGTCTCTAGGGGTCATATGGTGTCCATAGGTGTCATATGGTGTCCTAGGACACCATATGACCCCTTAAGACACTAAATTGTGTCGGTATGGGTCATATGTTGTCCTAAGGGGTAGTAAGACATAATATGACCCCTTAGGACATAATATGATCTAAAGAGACCCAATATGGTGTCATTAGGATCATATGGTGTCCTAAGGGGTCATACAATGTCTTAAAGGGGTCATATAACATAATATGACCCACTAGAACACAATATGACCCATAACAACCAAATATGGTGTTTTAAGGGGTCACATGGTGTCCTAAGGGGTCATAGGACACCATATGACCCCTATGGACACAATAGGACCCCTTATGACACCATATGGTGTCATTAGGGGTCATATGGTGTCATAAGGGGTCGTAGGACATAATATGACCCCTTAGGATACCATAGCACCCAAAGCAACCCAATATGGTTTCATAATGGGTTGTATGTTGTCCTAAGGGGTCATAAGGGTTCATGGGACACCATATGAACCCTAAGGACAAAATACAACTCCTTACAAAACCATATGGTGTTGTTAGGGGTCATATGGTGTCCATAGGGGTCATATGGTGTCTTAGGACACCATACGACCCCTTAAGACACCAAATTGTGTCGTTATGGGTCATATGTTGTCCTAAGGGGTCGTAAGACACAATATGACCCCTTAGGACACAATAGGACCCAAAGAAACCCAATATGGTGTCATAAGGGGTCATATGGTGTCCTAAGGGGTCATATGATGTCTTAAAGGGGTCATATGATATCTTAAAGGGGTCTCTCTTTCTCTCTCTCTCCCCCCCCCCTCTCTCTCTCTCCCCCTCTCCTCTCTCTCTCTCTCTCTCTCTCCCTCTCCTCCTCCTCTCTCTCTCTAAAATATGACTAATAAAATCCGATATTGGATTTAATCGGATATCGGATTTCTGCCATTGCCATTAATGTGGTGGTTCAGTGAAAAAAAGGTGGCAATGGGAAAAAATTTTGGGGACCACAAATTTATACAATAAAATTGGATATCCGATTTTTGTACATAAAAAAACCCTTGTGGGCCATTTTGTGGATTCCAACAGCCCACAGTTTGCATATTCTATTTTCTGTCGACAATCATGGGGTTTTAGACAGGTTGAGACAAATTTGTGCTTTTGGGAGATTCTTAAAGTTAAAACTTACATTGTCAATCATGTAGGAGCATCTGTGTGGAGGGAAATGGGGAGCAGTCGTCAGAAGTCTAAATGCAAAAGAAAACTTTCAAATGACCAAATTGAAGTATATATAGAAAGAGATAGAGAATGTCATAGGAGGAGAAGACAAGGTATGTTAAATATTGCTAATGTTACTTCAAGTGAAGAGGAAATTGAATTTGAAAATGTGCCACAAGTTATTGAAAATGAAAATGTAGATTTTGAAAGTGAAAATTTTGAAAATGTTGAAAGTGATAATGAAAATGCTCAACATGTGAAAATTTTTGACATAGGAGGTGAAAATGTGGAAAATTTTTACATTGAAGGTGGAATTGCTCAACCAAGTGAACCATATGTAACACCTAATTACTTTAGAAATGAAGACCCTCTCATGGAAGAAAGATAAATTCCAAATCCAAGACCTTCAAGAACCCCAAAATGGTTATTTGAAATTGATGAGAAAATTATTGTGAATCTTGAAGGCAAGAGGTCAACAAGAACCATTTAGTTGTGGGCTACACAACTTTTCAACCAAAATTTTAGCAATAAGCCATTGACTGAGCAATGCCAACTCTTTGTTCAATTGCTAAAGATGATTAAGATGAGACCATTGCTAAACAAATTGAAGATTTGTATGAACAAGAAGATGGAGAGAAATTCTATTATTGTAAAAAATCTATTTGATTCTCTCAATTATATTGGAACGAATACCAAAGAAAGAGATAAGAGAGCCGCTCGAAGAGTGATTACAACCTCCTTAGTAAACCATCAATTAAGGAAGGCTCATCAAATCAGACAAACTTGTATTGATTTTAAAATAAACTGTAAAACTTTGGATAGAGCACTTGCATGAAGATAAAGAATTGACGATCCACTTCAACAAGATACATGGGATTTTGGTGGGAGGCTTCCACATGTTGATAGAAAGTTGACTGACAATGTGAAGGAGGAGATTCAACAATTTTGGCACTCTAATTCTAGAGTGTCACCCAAAGTAAAGGACATTTCAAAATTAAGAATCAGAAAATGAGACCACACACCACATCCCAAACATTTCTTGGAATCAAGCCAAACAATGTTGTACAAATTTTTTTGTGAATTACATCCAACTTTGCAAATATCACAAAGGGCCTTTGAATCTTTGAAACCATTTTATTGTGTTCCTCTTAAGATTCGCAATACTTGTTGTTGCAAGTACCATGTGGAGTTTTCAATGTACCATGAACTTTTATGTCATATTCATTCTATGATGCATACTAATGAGATGTTGTAAGAGTGTGGTGCAATGCTATTTCCAAGATCATCAAGAGACTTGCAAGATCTATTTTTATGCCCTAGAGATTGATAGGGAGATTGATAGGTAAGTGCTCAAAAAGCTATTTTTGGTCAAGAAGCTACAATAGGAAACAAAGTATTGTTTGTGTCTGCTCCTTTATGTTTGCAAATATCAAGTTCAATTATAATAGTTAGATCTCCCTACAAGTCTTCACCAACTACCTCCCTTTTTGGTGAAAGCTCACCCCCATGCTCAAACTTACTCCAATTTCTCACTCCACCCATCTACACCTTTCTCAATCCCTGTTCTTTTGGCATTCAACTCTCTATTTCAGAGTTCATTAGGAGACTCCAACATGGACATGTAGGGGCAGCAAGGTTTTGTTCAAGTTTGACAACCAACTTAGTTTAAGGCTCATAGCCCTTAGCTTACTCAATACACCAACCAAAGGTCAAAAACCTCCAAAAGAGACTTTTGAATATCCAAGGTCTTATATGATACTTATCTCACTATTTTGGAATGATCTCATAAGGTTTCATAAGCCCCAAACTCCTCCTTGCTATCGGGTTCTTGAAAAGTCTGTGTTATGCAATCAAAAGGGCTACTAGCTCGTGGAGGCCTAATTGGCCTAATTTTTCTCACCCTACCCAACGATGGGCTTCTTGACCATGGGAGATGTTTTGGATAGTGTGGAATAGGTCATAGCAAAGAGATTTTTGTGGTTTTAGGCTCCATCAATCTGATTTAATGATTGTCCACAAATTTGGGCTTAAAGGTAGGGTTTAGTGAGGGTTTGGATGCTTCCACCATGGATTCCCTCTATCAAACTTGTTTCAAACTCCCACACTTCTAGGAGACCTCTGCCACAACAAATTAAAACTTCCCCTACCTTTGATAGACAAGCATTATGAAAAACACTTGGCAAACAACTGAGAAAAGTGATGAAAATTGCCTCTGTCACTGTCAAAATACCACCCTTTTACCAGTCATTAGCTGCTACACCTTTGGACCTGCATAACCAAGAGTTTGAAGAGGAAATATAGCTCAAATAGTTCTACAAGATACTAAATAATTTTCCTATTACATAGCCTTCATAGTTATAAGGCTTGGATTATGCTTAGAAGCATTCCTTGAGATATTTGACAATGCATTCACAAAAATAGTGAACTCATTATTTTGTTTACAAAGTGAGAATGTTTAATAGGAAAAAGATATTCTAAAAAACCAAGGTGGTCTTCAACACCCTTGGCCATATGTCTAGACCTCTTCCTCATACATTTATTCACTCCAAATTTATTTTGGGTGCAAATCTTGAGTTTTTGATCATGCTACTAGTCGAGTAATCAATACTTGCATAGTACTCACTCAAATCCATCCTCCAAGAATAATTTTGGCACAAAAAGAAGCATATGTACACTATATACATGCATATCAACTTGACTAAACCCATTTTGCGGGATCCCAGACTTGGATTAGTCAAGTTGTTGCATTTTGTAACTTCAAACCCTTGACAGGGTAGTGAGCACACAAAAGTAAAATAATTTTGTACAAAAAAATTTCCAAAGGAAACTAGTACATCAATCAATTGGAGAGAATTATACAACTACTATGCACACTTTCCAAAGGTATAGTATGGACTAGCAAAGCTACAGTACGGATTGTTACTCCAAAGAAGCAAAAAATAGTGAATAAAGCCAAAATTTCATGATTTCAGTTTGGATTCTCTTGTTCTTACAATCACAAACCATTTCCAAGGAAAAGGGAGGAATTTTATAGTATTTATAATTAGTTACGAAGCCCTGTATGGACATGAGGCTCCCACAATTGCATTTTTCTTGAAAAACCCAAAAATGACAACTTTGACAACTTTTGCAAGCCAAAATGAGAACATTTCTTGCTCCAAAAGATATTGTTGATAGCCTAACCTCATCAACTCATCAAAACACCTTAGAAATTCTTAAAAACACTTATCAAACATGTTTCAATGCTTTGGAAATCATTATAAGACCTTTTTGGCAATTTTGCATATTTTTGCCAAAAATTGTCAACTCAAAGCTTGAAAGGCAAAACTTGATCTCTTGAGCCCAAGATGAGATAAAAACCCCTAAAAAAGACACAAAACAATATAAAACAACATTAATAACCTTTCACAAGAAATTACAAACATGAAATCATAAATTACTCAAAAAGGAGAGTTTTTCTCAACTAGGTGCTCCTGCACCATACTCCCCCAAAACAAAGAAGTCATGTGACTCCTTGAGGCAGAAAAGAAGAAGGTATTATAGCTTTTTGAAAGTCATATTTAGGTATCCATGTGGCCTCTAAGATTGGTTTATCCTTCCATTTGATTAGAGGCTCCATGTAGATGTGATTCCTTGTCTTTTTGAGAATCCGGGAGCCTAGAACCTGTTTTGCTTGGGGAATAGAAAGAGAAGGGAGAGATAGATCAGAAAGGGATTGTGAAACATCTGAAACTCTTTGAATCTCCTCAGGTGGCTTCCCCTTGAAAGAAATAAAATCTACAACATTAAAAATGGGAGACAAAGAAACATCAGTAGACAAATCAACTTTGTAAGCATTAGACCCATACTTAGCCCAGATTTTGCAAGGGCCTATTCTCCTCATCTGAAGTTTTCTTGGAACTCCCTTTTGTAGCCTTTCCTTGTTCAAATGAACCATCACATAATCTCCTATGGAAAAATGAACATCTCTCTTTGTAGCATCCACTCTTGCCTTGACCTTTTGGGAGGTATCTTGGAGAGTATTTCTCACTTGCTCATGAACCTCCTTCATGGATTGTTCCATGTCATCTGTTGTTCCACTCTTAGGCTGCAAATTAGTGATATCCCTCAATTCCATTATACCCCTTGGGTGAATACCATAAACAACTTCAAAAGGGCTTTTACCTGTAGACCAGTTGACACTATCATTGTAGGCATATTATGTTTGATGAATGAGCTGATCCTAACTCTGCCCATATTCTTTTGTCAAGCACCTAAGCATGTTTCCAAGAGACTTGTTCACAACTTTGGTTTGGCCATCATTTTGTGGATGATAAGTTGAACCAAAAGAGAGATTAGTACCCAATCTCTTCCACAATGTTTTCCAGAAATGACCAAGAAACTTAACATCCCTATCTGAAACAATGCTAGTAGGCAAACCATGTATTCTAACAACTTCTTTGAAAAATAAGTAAGCAATATGACTTGCATCATGTTTTGTCTTACAAGGAATAAAATGAGCCATTTTGCTAAATCTGTCAACTACTACAAAGATGCTATCAAATCTTGCTTGAGTTCTAGGTAATCCTACCACAAAATCCATACTAATGCAATCCCAAGACCTATGTGGAATGGGAAGAGGCTGATATAAACCAGCATTGGTGGAATTACCTTTTGCTTTTTGACATACCAAACACTACTCAACATACCTCCTGATGTCTCTCTGCATCTTAGGCCAATAATATAACCTTTGAACCAACTCTAAGGTCTTGTTGAGACCGAAATGTCCACTTAAGCACCCATTGTGCTTCTCTTGAATGAGGTTATCCCTCATAGAATTTTTTGGAACACACAACTGTCCACCCCTGAATAACAAACCATCCTGCAAAGTGAAATCAACATATGCACCATGGAAATGATTCTCAAAATCTTGACAAACTTTATAAGCTTCAACAAAATCATCATTAGTAGGATACATATCTTTAAAACTATCAATACCAATGCTCTGTACTTGCATCTCATGAATAGTTAACAACCTTCTACTCAAAGCATATACTACTTTATTCAACTGACCCTTCTTATTCTTAAGAGTAAAAGTGTAAGCTTGCAAGTATTTTACCCATTTAACATGCCTATGATTCAGTTTATCCTATGAGTTCAAGAAACTTAGTGCCTGATTATTTGTGTATACAACAAACTCTTCAGGAAGAAGATAGTGTCTCCATTTCCTAAGTGCCTGTACTAAGAGTTATAAATCATAGGAAGAGTACTTTTTCTTAGTATCATTCAACTTCTCACTAAAGAATGCAACTGGTCTATTTTCCTGACTTAAAACAACTCCTACAACAATATTACTAGCATCACATTCAATAGTAAAAAGCTTATCAAAACTAGGTAAAATGAGCACTGGTTGAGTAGCTACTTTAGCTTTCAATAATTCAAACCCCTTATTGGCTGCATCTGTCCACTAAAATTTTACCTTTACACCCTCTTTGATGGTGTCTAACATTGGAGCACAAATCTCACTGAATCCCCTGATAAACTTTCTGTAAAATTGTGCCAAACCATGGATGCTTCAGACATCACTGATTGTCTTAGGAGTTGGCCAACTGGTTATTGCTATAACTTTAGATTGATCCATTTTCACATTGCCTCCTGATACAACAAAACCAAGATAGACCAATTCTTGCTTCAAGAAATCATACTTTTCAAGATTAATGGTTAGCTGTTCATCAAATAACTTTCTCAAAACATTAGCTAAATGTTTCAAATGCTCTTCCTTAGTTTTACTGAAAATGAGAATATCATATAAATACACAAATACAAACTTGCCAATTAAATCATGTAAAACTTCATTCATGAGTCTCCTGAATGTGCTAGGAGCATTAGAGAGTCCAAATGGCATGACAAGCCACTCATAAAGACCCTCATTTGTTTTGAAAGTTGTCTTCCATTCATCCCCCTCTTTAATTCTTATCTAATGGTAACCACTCTTCAAGTCAATCTTACTGAAATACTATGCACCCCCCAAACAATCCATCAAATCCTCTATCCTAGGTATGGGAAATCTGTATCTAATGGTGATCTTGTTTATGGCTTTGGAATTTTTGCAAAGTCTCCATGTTCCACCCTTCTTAGGTGCCAACACTGTAGGTATTGCACAAGGACTAATGCTTTTCCTAATTAGCCCTTGGTCTAAGAGCTCTTGTATTTGTCTTGCTACCTCTTCATTTTGTTAAGGGGTCATCTTATAGGCTGCCTTATTGGGTAAAGAGGCTCCAGGTATGAAATCAATCTAATGGCTAATGGCTTTAGGAGGTGGTAAGGCTGTAGGTGTACCATCACTGATTATTTCATTGAAGTTATCAAGGATTTGCTGCACCTCATATGGTATCTCAACTTTCTTTTCTACCTTTTCATCTTTGGGTTTCACTATGAGTGCAAATCCCACTCCTTCACCTTCTTCTAGTGTCTTTATGAACTCTTTCTCATTCACTAACAAGATTTTAGGTACTTTGTTGCTTCTCTCTCCTTCTTCAATGAGGGATTGAATCTTATAGGTTACTCCATTTTTCTGAAATGAGTAGGAGTTTCTTTCCCCATCATGTTGTGCTTTTCTATCAAACTGCCATGGTCTACCCAACAGTAGGTGGCAAGCATCCATAGGAAGGATGTCACATAGGATCCTATCTGTATATCCACCTATGTGGAAATCTACCCAGGCTTGCTCATTTACTAACACATGTCCCTTATTTAACCATGTGACCTTGTATGGCTCCTTGTGTTGTATCCTAGGTAGTTTCAATTTACTTACTGCTTCCTCTGATATGATGTTATCTGTGGATCCTGAATCTATGATCACCTTACACACCTTTCCCATGATTTTACACTTAATCTTGAACAACGCTCTTCTTTGTGAGACCTCTGTACTATGTGGCTTCTTCATTAACACTCTCTTGATCATTAAAATCTCACCATCTTCTAAAGCTAGGTTTGATGTTGAAGTTTTGGTATTTCTTGCATCTTCCTAAACATAATTTACTCTCTTTTCACCACCATAGGATGAAATAGGCTGCTCTGGGCATCTATAGGAAGGGTGGCCCAACTTTTGATAGTTATAGCACTTCATGGTTGAGAAGTAGGACCCTCTCCCTGGTCCATTAGATCTACCCCTACTTGGGTTACTTGATCCCCTACCCCTATAGTTGGGTTTGCTCTGAGAATCCCCACTTTTCTCTATAAGTTTAGACTCTCCCTGGGATCGTTGATCTATGCTCCTTCCCCCAAAACTGCCTCTATGGCCTCTACCATATCTTCCCCTACTTCTTCCTCTATTGTTTTGTTCTTGCTTTCTCCTACCTTTCTCTTCCACTTTAAGTGCCAATTGATAACACGTGTATTGTTTGTGGGCATAACAAGCTCATCTCTTCCGAGATGTTCCACCTCAACCCATTCAAGTACCTTGTCACTTTTATGCTCTCATCCTCCACTAATCTTGATCTCATGCATAGTTTTTGAAACTCCTCAGTCTAGCTACTGACATCTAGGTCTTTTTGTCTCAAATTTTGTCTTTTCTTGCGAAGTTGTATTTCATAGTCTTTAGGAAGGTAGTTTTCTTTTATTTTGGATACCATTGCTTTCTAGATGGCTATTGGTTGCTTACCTTCTTTTACCCTTTCCTCTTGGATGAACTTCCACCAAGTTAAGTTTGCCCCTCTTAGCCTTGATTTTGATACCTTAACCTTTTGTGCTTTAGTTATTCCACCACACTCAAACTGGTTTTCTAGACCTTCAATCCACTCTATAAGAGCATCTGGATCCATCTTTCCACTAAAAAGAACCACTTCCTTTAAGGTTTTACCACTCATATCTCTCAAGGCTTTCAAGAATGGTTTTTTCTCAATAACAGGGTCAGGTATGGGAACCTCATCTTCTATGGCCACCATTTTACCCTTATCTCCAACCTTATCATGGACTTCTTCAGTTTTGACTTCTACTTCAGCTAGTTTCATTGCTAGTTGATCCAATCTTTCCCGGAGTGCCCTATTTTCTTCTTCTTGGTCTTTAAACTTCTTGGCTAACTCAACATTAGTCACCATGTTTTCCTAATGTTCCTTTCCTCCTAAATCTGTTGTTGGCTCTGATACCACTATGATAGGGAGATTGCTAAGTAAGTGCTCAAAAAGCTAGTTTTGGTCAAGAAGCTACAATAGGAAACAAACTATTGTTTGTGTTTTCTCCTTTATGTTTGCAAATATCAAGTTCAGTTATAATAGTCATATCTCCCTACAAGTCTTCACCAACAACCTCCCTTTCTGGTGAAAGCTCACCCCCATGCTCAAACTTACTCCAATTTCTCACTCCACCCATCTACACCTTTCTCAATCCCTATTCTTTTGGCATTCAGCTCTCTATTTTAGATTGTATTAGGAGAATCCAACATGGACATGTAGGGGTAGCAAGGTTTTGTTCAAGTTTGACAACCAACTTAGTTTAAGGCTCATAGCCCTTAGCTTACTCAATACACCAACCAAAAGTCAAAAACCTCCAAAAGAGACTTCCCACTATCCAAGGTCCTATATGATACTTACCTCACTATTTTGGAATGATCTCAGAAGGTTTCATAAGCCCCAAACTCCTCTTTACTGTCGAGTTGTTGAAAAGTGTGTGTTATTCAGTCAAAAGGGTTACTAGCCTGTGGAGGCCTAATTGGCCTAAGTTTGCTCACCCTACCCAATGATGGGCTTCTTAACCATGGGAGATTTTTTTTCTAGTGTGGAGTAGGTCATAGAAAAGATATTTTTGTGGTTTTAGGCTCCATCAACCTGATTTAATGACTGTCCACAAATTTGGGTTTAAAAGTAGGGTTTAGTGAGGGTTTGAATGCTTCCACCATGGATTCACTCTATCAAACTTGTTTCAAACTCCCAAACTTCTAGGAGACCTCTACCACAACAAATTAAAACTTCCCCTACCTTTGATAAACAAGCATTATGCCAAACACTTGGCAAACAACTAGAAAAGTGATGAAAATTTGCACTGTCACTGTCAAAATATTGCCCTTTTACCAGTCATCAGCTGCTACACCTTTGGACCTACATAACTAGGAGTTTGAAGAGAAAATATGCCTCAAAGAGGTCCACAAGATACTAAATAATTTTCCTATTACGTAGCCTTCATAGTTATAAGGCTTGGATTATGCTTATAAGCATTCCTTGAGATTTTTGACAATGCATTCACAAAAACTGTGAACTCACTGTTTTGTTTGCAAAGTGAGAATGTTTAATAGGAACAAGCTATTCTAGGAAAAAAAGGTGATCTTAAACACCCTTGGCCATATGTCTAGACCTCTGCCTCATACATTTATTCACTCCAAATTTATTTTGGGTGCAAATCTTGAGTTTTTGATCATGCTACTAGTTGAGTAATCAATACTTGCCTAGTACTCACTCAAATCCTTCCTCCAAACACAATTTTGGCACAAAAAGAAGCATATGTACACTATATACATTCGTACCAACTTTACTAAATCCATTTTGTGGGATCCCAAACCTGGATTAGTCAAGTTCTTGCATTTTGTAACTTCAAACCCTTGACAGGGCAGTGAGCACATAGAAGTAAAATAATTTTGTACAAACAAATTGCCAAAGGAAACCAGTACAAAAATCACTTGGAGAGAATTTTACAACTACTATGCACACTTTCCAAAGGTATAGTATGGACTAGCAAAGCTATAGTATGGACTGTTACTCCAAAGAAGCAAAAAATAGTGAATAAAGCCAAAATTTAATGATTTCAATTTGGATCCTCTTGTTCTTACAATCACCAACCCTTTCCAAGGAAAAGGGAGGCCTTTTATAGTATTTATAATTAGTTACCAATCCCTATACAGACATGAGGGTTCCACAACTGCATTTTACTTGAAAAACACAAAAATGACAACTTTGACAACTTTTGCAAGCCAAAATGACAACATTTCTCATTCCAAAAGACATTGTTGACAACCTAACCTCATAAAATCATAAAAAAACCTTAGAAATGCTTAAAAACACTTATCAAACATGTTTGAATGCTTTGGAAAGCATTAGAAGACCTTTTTGGCAATTTTGCACATTTTTGCCAAAAATTGTCAGCTCAAAGCCCGAAAGGCAAAACTTGATCTCTTGAGCCCAAGATGAGATCAAAATGCCTAAAAAAGACACAAAAAACCTAAAACAACATTAAAAATCTTTCACAAGACATTAAAAACATGAAATCATAAATTACTCAAAAAGGAGAGTTTTGCTCAACTAGGTGCTCCTGCACCAGAGATGATGGTTGCTATTTCTATAGAAATGATTGTTTGAATGAGAAGTGCTTAGAATGTGGTGGGTTGTCAAAGTTTGTTTCATGTTTTCATGAGGGAAGAGGACATGATTTTAGAAATAATTATGTTGAGAAAAAAATATATTAGACAATGAAATATACTTTAAAGAGTGGAGGTGAAGGTTCTAGATGTGAATTAGTCTCAAGAGAAGTGAGTATTGCTGATTTTATTTTAGATTTTAAGGAAAATATTTTCTACAAGTATGCAAGGCACACCCATAGGTCTTAGTGGTTGGATTAACAGTTCAGGATGTGTAAGAACTCTTTCCTGATTGGCACTATTGTATCAGTCATTGATTTTGCAAAGAACTATACATTGCAACCACAAAATGAGGTATAGTCTCAATACTAAAATTCTGTCCAGATTGCTATTTTTGTTCATATTACATATAGAAATGCTTCTGATAGTATAGAAGAGGATAGGAAGATAATCAGGGAGTATCATTTTTATATGTGTGATGATAGATCATGCTCCTTTGAGTATGTGCAACATTCTTTCGAGAATTTTTTTGAGTTCTTGCATGAGAAAGATATTGCAATTGATCGACCTATAATATGGTCAAATAACTATATAGGTCAATTCAAGAATACCCATATGTTTTATTGGTTGATTAGAATGCATGTAGAGAGGCGTATACCTCATATTTGGTGTTTTTTTTAGGCAGGGCATGGGAAGGGAGAGCATGATGGAGTAGGTGCGTGTTTGAAGAGAGCTCTAGTTAAGGAGCAATTGAGGATTTTAGGTGCAAATTTATCTGATGCATGTTCTATTATTGATTGGTGTAGTTCAACATTGTCACATGGAGGTACTCTTGATTCAGCAGTGACCAGACTCTTTTGGTTGGTTAAGGAGGGAACAATGGGAGATAGATTGGATTGTCAAACAATTAAAGATTCTTCAAAGATGCATTCATTTCTCATCTTAGATGTAAGTACATGGACCATTTGGACATGAGCGTTGGCTTGTTTTTGTTAGAGTTGTGTTCAGTGTGATTGGGATTAGTGCAATTCAAGTGAGTGGGTTGATATGTGGGTTCCCCACTATCTAACTCCTTTATCTCAAACAATATCCTTGTCAAACGATGACATGGATAGTTCACTTGAGTATGACCATCTATTAGATCTTGTACAACTAGGAGATGTTTTTGCAGTTGTTGCTCTACAAGGGAATGAAGAGAGATCAAAATATTGGTTGGCACGATGTGTACAGGGAAAACAAAAGCTAACACAACCACTGACAGATGATGATGGGTTCACATATCCTACAGGTTCAGTTGTTGTTGTGGGAACTTGGTAGCGAACATACATGATTAGAAAGAATGACATACCTGCATTTGAAGACTATGAGAGACACAAAACCATTATAATGTATTCACACCTTATTATAGCTACAAATGTCAATTTGTTGAAGCATCAAGCAAAACCAAAGACTAAAGAGCTATGGACAGTGACTACTGCTGATCATGAAGCAATACTAGATACTCTTAAGCAAAGAGATGACCCTTTAGGCACACTTCAGTAGTAGGTTTTTAAAGGTGCCTTATTTTTTTTATCATGCATTTCATTTCAAACAATGATCATTAAAACTTAATGTTCAAGTTTGTTACGTGTATATTAAGGATGTGTTGAAAATGCAGGTCTATGGATGGACATTTTTTTTTGGCAACACGGTTTTTGCATGGACATAGCGGGTACACTCGATATAATCAGAAGGGACGTATTTTTGCAACATGACTTATTATCATGCATTTGATAAGCTTTACAATTTTTGTTATTAGAGAACACTATTTGACAATTTTTGATGATATAATTATTGCAAAACCTTTATGTTCATGCAGGTCTTTTTTGATGATATACAATAGTATCACATTATGGTTTTTGCGTCAACATAGTGGGTTCTGTTGATATAATTCAAAGGGACATATTTTTATGGTATATAATCCCACCTTTTCATTTATTATCATGCATTTCAGTTGAAGTGATTATCATAAATCCTTTATATGTAGACTAACAATTCTTAAAAATACAAGTTCATGCTAGATCATTCACTGTTGACAAGACCCTATCTTGGTGATGGTACGCATTCCTTTGTGCATTAATGAGATAAAATTTTGTGCATAAACATTAAGTCAAGTGAATGTATTTCTATTTAGAAATGACCATATCTACCATTGTCTTCAACCATGCAGAGAAATGCAGTGAGAAGGGCTTTAATCAACATGCATCTTTCTTCAAAGTTATGCTTGTATACTAAGTAAGGAAACTGATAAGTTTCATAATTATACAATCTTGCATCTTAAAAATGTTTCAAATGATCTATTTATAATTTGGTAAACTAATTTGTATTAAGTGTTATAATTTGTTTCTTGTAGCATATTCATTTTGCATAAAAAGGTTAGTTATTTTGGTCTTGATTTATATGCAGGCATTGTTGTACGTAAGCTTTTCTCTTAGGACATGAGGATATCTAATGCAGATGAAGTGGGATGTTGTATTTGTATATGGATGTGAATTGATGTAACATTTTTATGATGATATACAATGTCCATGAGCAAATTGGTTTAGTTATATTGATGATAATTTCCATGTATCTGTATATGAGTACATTGGTGTAGTTGTATTGATAATGAAAAAAAAATCATGTTTGCATATCCCTTCATGGATGTCACATGCAAGTGTAATGGTAATTATGTGTATACAATACATGGAAATATTGATGATCATTATGTTTCTATAGTGTAATGCTTGTTTATATATAATTTTAGCACTTAGGGCGGTCAAGGGACGACGTCGGTAGGGTATGACCCTGAGTGTTCGATCGAGTGGGGGGGAAAAATAGGAGCATGCATAGGGTAATAATGCCTAAATGGACATTTCAAAGCTGATGGTTCGTCATCATGACAAGTAGAACAAGAAATTGGCCACGCGACAACATTCGATTGAGTGAGACTGACGATTTTTTTGCCAACTGAAAAATTGCTGCCCTAATAAAACCTTGGGCAACTTTAAGAACCAAGATAGGATTTTGTAGGGACCCCTCTCATGGCCTCATAGGTTCAAATGGATTGTTCGTAGGTCCCATGGATTCCGAGTTAGGGCCTGTCAAAGTTTGACTAATTTTAGCACATAGGGCACTCAAGAGATGACACCGGTAGGGTATGACCCCGAGTGTTTGATCAAGTGGGGAGGAAAAATAGGAGCTTGAATAGGGTAATAATGCCTAATTGAACATGTCAGAGCTGACGGTTCGTCATCACGTCGAGCAGAATGAGAAATTGGCCATGCAACAACATTCGATTGGGTGAGACTAACGATTTTTTTGCCAACCAAAAATTGCTGCCCTAATAGAATTGTAGGGCAAATTGAAAAAACAAGATAGGATTTTGTAGGGACCCCTCTCATGGCCCCATAGGTTCAAAATGATCATTTGTAAGTACCACGAATTCTGAGTTAGGGTCTGTCAAAGTTTGACAATTTTTAGCACTTAGGGCGCTCAAGGGACGATGTCTGTAGGGTATGACCTCGAGTGTTTGATCGAGTTGGGAGGAAAAATAGGAGAATGCATAGGGTAATAATTCCTAACTAGACATGTCAGAGCCAACGGTTTGTCATCGCGACAAGCAGAATGAGAAATTGGCCATGCGACAACATTCGATTGAGTGAGACTGATGATTTTCTCACCAACCGAAAAATTGCTGCCCTAATAAAACCGTAGGGCAACTTGAAAAACTGAGATAGGCTTTTATAGGGACCCCTCTCATGGCCCCATAGGTTCAAATGGATTGTTCACAGGTGCCATGGATTTTGATTTAGGGCCCGTCAAAGTTTGACTAATTTTAGCACTTAGGGAGCTCAAGGGACGACGTTGGTAGGGTTTGACCTTGAGTGTTCAATCAAGTGGGGGAGAAAAATAGAAGCATGCATAGGGTAATAATGCCTAACAAGACATGTTGGAGCTAACGGTTTATCATCGTGATGAGTAGAATGAGAAATTGGCCACGCGACAACATTCAATTGGGTGAGACTAACGATTTTTTTGCCAACCAAAAAATTGTTTCCCTAATAAAACCATAGGGAAACTTGAAAAACTGAGATAGGCTTTTGTAGGGACTCCTCTTGTGGCCCCGTAGGTTCAAATGGATCATTCACAGGTGCTACAGATTCTGATTTAGGGCCCATCAAAGTTTGCCAATTTTTAGCACTTAGGGTGCTCAAGGGACGACGCCCGTAGGGTATGATCCCGAGTGTTCGATCGAGTGGGGGGGGGGGGGAATAGGAGCATGCATAGGGTAATAATGCCTAAATGGACATGTCAGAGCTGAGGGTTCATCATCGTGATGAGCATAACAAGAATTTGGCCATGTGACAACATTCGATTGGGTGAGACTGGTGATTTTTTTGCCAACCAAAAAATTGCTGCCATAATAAAATTGTAGGGCAACTTGAAAAACCGAGATAGTCTATTTTAGGGACCCCTCTCATGGCCCCATAGGTTTAAATGTATTTTTTGTAGGTGCCATGGATTTTGAGTTAGGGCCTATCAAAGTTTGACTATTTTTAGCACTTAGGGCGCTCAAGGGACGACATCGGTAGGGTATGACCCCAAGTGTTCAATTAAATTGGGGGAAAAAATAAGAGAATACATAAGGTAATAATGCCTAACTGGACATGTTAGATTTGACAGTTCATCATCGCGATGAGCAGAACAAGAAATTGGCCATGCGACAATAGTCGATTGGGTGAGACTGATGATTTTTTCGCCAACCGAAAAATTGTTGCCCTAATAAAACCATAGTGAAACTTGAAAAACCGAGATAGGATTTTTTAGGGACCCCTCTTATGGCCCTATAGGTTCAAATGGATTATTCGTAGGTGCCATGGATTCCGAATTAGGGCCCTTCTAAGTTTGACAATTTTTAGCACTTAGGGCGCTCAAGGGACGATGCCGATAGAGTATGACCCCGAGTGTTCGATCAAGTGGGGGGACCAAATAGGAGCATGCATAGGGTAATAATGCCTAACTAGACATGTTAGAGCTAATGGTTCATCATTGTAATGAGCAGAATGATAAATTGGCCATGCGACAACATTCAATTGAGTGAGACTAACATTTTTTTTGCCAACCAAAAAATTGCTACCCTAATAAAACCATAAGGTAACTTGAAAAACCGAGATAGGCTTTTATAGAGACCACTCTCATGGCCCCATAGGTTTGAATGTATCATTTGCAGGTGCCACGGATTCCGAGCTAGGGCCTGTCAAAGTTTGAAAATTTTTAGCACTTAGGACGCTCAAGGGACGACGCCAGTAGCGTATGACCCTGAGCGTTCGATCGAGTGGGGGGGAAAAATAGGAGCATGCATAGGGTAATAATTCCTAACTGGACATGTTGGAGCTAACAGTTTATCATCGCGATGAGCTGAACGATAAATTGGCCACATGACAACATTCAATTGAGTGAGACTGATGATTTTTTCGCGAACCAAAAAATTTATGCCCTAATAAAACCCCAAGCATTCGACCAAGGTGGGAGGAAAAGTAGGACTATGCATAGGGAAATAATGAATTATATCAAGTAATGTTCATTAAATGAATTGTATTGTATTGTTGATTAAATGAATTGTATTGTTCATTAAATTAATTGTATTGTATTGTTCACTAAATGAATTATATTCTTTATTATACAAACTATAGACGTATAAAAATGACCATATTCCTAAATGAATATTTTATGTTCATTCCTCTATTTAGTTAAATCTAATTTAATTAAATCTCCTACATTCCTCTATTTAATTAACTAAATTATTCAATTTATTTAGTTAAATTCACTAAAACCCCTTTCATCATTTAATTAAATCCCTTCTCTCTACTTTTAATTAAATTTACATTTAATTAAATAGTTCACCCCAAATTGAATAAATCTAATTTATTCAATTTTCCAAATTGCAACCCAATTGAAATAAAGTAATTTATTTTAATTAATTCTATTTTCCCCCATCCACTTGCAAAATCCTACATCTCCCACTTGCATCCTAAATCCCCTTTCTAAATTCTTCTAGAACCTATCTAATCCTAATCAATTAGCCTAATCCATCTCCTAAATATTGTCACATTCCTAAGCAATTTGAAGTCACTTATCAAAGACTCCAAAGTCTTTTAAAATCATTTAATGGTTTATGTGTGCAAAAAGCCAACCTCTAAAAGTATTCCTATCAAAATCAAGAAACATCATCACAAGTGGCAAATAGGTCCTTTCAATCAAGCGGATTTCTATCCCAAAAACACACTTGTTTTAAAACTCCAAGTTGTCAAATTGAGTTTCCATATCGGGAAAGCTCTATTCCATATCATTTGATGCACTTTGTCGTGAGGGGGCATCTAAACCTTCACTTTGATAAAGTAAAACTTGAGTTTCCAAAACAAGCTCAACTGAATCCAAACCAACTCAAAGAAAACCATTGATCACTTGTGCATGACTAATCCTCATATTTTGAGAAGAAAGAATATTTATCATAACACTAAGTTGAAGAAACAACAACCGAGTTCTTCAAAACTTGCCAAAAGAAATAAATTTTTATACATCAATTGTCAACTCTTCAAATCTCATAGAACATTCCTTCGTCATATACGATTATATCTTCAAGATAAATCCAACGAATTTGACAAGGAACCTTTGAGGAGTAGAGCATTCTACCAAAAGTCCGCTTTCAGTCAACAAATCAATCGTGGAGAAAAGATCAATCCTGTATTCTTTCCTGACAAGTGCATCACTTACAACATACCTTGATTTGAACCACCAACCTCAGAGCAACACATCGAAGAGGATTTTATCCCCTTTATCATATAAAGTTTCTACTAGATGCCTACTGTTACTCGCTCTCAATGAAACAAACAAAGTGAAACAACACCGGAATCAAGCATGAATCAAAGGTTATCTAATCCTTTAGAAGGTCCGCATCTAGAGGACCCTAAAATTACTGATGAACTCCTTTGAGAATGTCAAGAAAATGCTTCCTTTCAAAAGCTTGTAGAAAGACTCATGGAAAACGACAAAGAAAAATATCTGCTCATGCTCACTAGTAAAGGAGTTAAACTTCTGGAAGATTTAGACACAAACATTTTTGGAACAAGAGCTCGACATTATGAATATCAAGAACGACAAACAAAAGAAGAAGCCCGTGACCTTGAACAAAACATACCTGAACAAAATATATCGAAATTGAATATACTCGAGCAAAACATCCCAAAACAAAACATGCCATTCCACACACCTTTTCAACTAAGAACTAATACAAGGGAATAATTCTTCCCTTAGCAAAGTAATGCACGTTTGATTTCTCTTACTCAACAAATACAAATGTTACAATGACAAATGCAAGATATGAAACAAGGGACAATAGTACGATATTCATTAAATTAAATTTGTCCTTATCCGTTTGATAGAAGATTAAATATGATGCCTTTTCCTTCGAACTTAGATGTTCCCAAATTTGACAAATATGATGGAAAAGGTGATCCCTGTGATCATGTTCAATAATTTTGTACAATGAGTCTCGAATTTTCTCATGATGATATCTATTTGATGAGGTTATTCCCAAGAAGCTTGGGAGGGAAAACAATGGAATGGTTATCCAAAATCACACCTCCTGTTAGATCATTCAATGAACTAGTCAACAAATTCATAACGCAATATTCCTATAACAATCAACATGCTATCACCATGCTAGACGTCTGTAACACCAAGAAGAAAAACAATGAAACATTCATGGTATTCCTTCAATGTTGGTGACGTATGGTTTCAAGATATCCTCAAGATATCCCTAAAAAATAAAAAATGGAAATTTTCATCGATAACTTAAATAGTGAGATGATTTATAGACTCAAGCTCCAATGCAAACCATCTTTCGCTAAATTGATTAAGAATGACATTCAAGTGGAAGAAGCATGTGTCAAGAAAGGAACGCTAAAATTCGTCAAAGAAGGAACAAGTTCATCAAACTACAACAATCAAAACAACTTAGACAAATCCAGATTCTAGACCAGAAACAAAAACAATGGAAATGAAGGAGGCAATGAATCAAATGATCCAAAATCTAAACAGCCTGTGCTCACATTATCAGGTAATCCTCAAGCTACAAAGAATCCCAAAGGTGCTAACCCAGACACTAACACTTATGCACCGAATAGTAATCAAGGTCAACCCAACACCAACAACACAAACAACACCAACAATGCTAAAAACAAAAATGCAAATCGAGGACCTAATAAAAATTCACGAGGTAACACCAACAATATTAAAAAATGCATCTACACACCATTGGGACAATCACTGGAGTCAACATTCAGAGAACTCCTAGCAAACAAAATTATTTCCTTACAAGTAATTAGCAATTTTGAACCACAAATCAAACCACCTTGGTGGAATGACTCGCACTTTTGTGATTTTCATCGCAAGAAAGGTCATCAAACAAATGATTGCATGAGACTGAAAAACATTGTTCAGGACATGATTCATAGAGCTGATTTAACATTTGACAGTCTCAAGACAAATGGTGACCATGGAGCCTTTAAGAATCCTCTTCCAAACTACAACAAGGATGGAGCTTCAACCTCAAACAATACACGTGGAGCTCGTATCAATCACATCTACAATAAAACCATCAATCATATATTAGCAGTAGACAATCAAGTAAGCGTCATCACAATCCAAGATAAGCATGATCATGAATCTGTCAACATAACAACTAGAGCTCAAAAATATGTCTTGAAGGGACATATGTCAACAACAAACACCATACCCAAAATTCAATATGATCTAGTCAACCAACTGTGCAAAACTCTTGCTCAAATATCCATACCAGAGTTGCTAAAACTTTTGCCAAAACACAAAGACATATTGGAACAAGCATTATTAGAAACAAATGTACCTCAAGATCTGGATGCTGACAAATTCCAAGCCATGGTCACTCATATGACAGGGCCTCACAATCTCACTTTTTTTGAGCATGATAATATCTCATTAAGTCATCCACATAATACTCCTCTCCATACTAAAGTCATAGTCTATAAGCACTGAGTTAAACGAGTATTAATAGATGGAGGAGCTGGACTTAATATTTGTACCTTAAAACTTATCCATGCATTAGGCTTCTCTGAGGAGTCTATTGATCCATGCAAAAAGATTACTATAAAGGCATATGATGATGAAGAAAGATCATCTAAAGGAACCATGATGTTGCCTATTCAGGTAGGACTGATATAAAAGGATACTATGTGCCAGGTCTTAGACATAGATCTCACATACAATATCTTATTAGGTCGACCCTGGATACATGAAATGCAAGCAGTACCTTCTACATATCACCAGTGTGTCAAATTTCCCTATTTTGGGTAGGAGGTTTCTATATCAGCTGATCACAATCCATTTCAACATTGTAATGCACTGGGGGCAGCCCAAGACAGCATGGTTCCACATAATAGAGAAAAACAAAATTCCTTAGCACCAAATCTTCAATAGGAAAAGTCTAGAGATTTCAAGCAAAAACTGAAAATTAAAGAGCATGGCATGGGAGAATACTCTTTGGAGCCCATGTGTTTGGCCAACTTACCAACCTCATCTAAATCTTATGGATTACCTACAGCATCAACACATCAAGCAACTCAACCCATCATCGAGTTTGATGGCGCATTCATCCAGCTTGACACTCTAGAAAATGAATCAGAGGAAAAGGACATCCTTAGCTAGTTATACAAGGATGAAGAAGTAGATAACATAGTAGCTGCTATGGAAGTGGTCACACCGACACACCTATATGGAAAAGGCTACTTAAGCATGCAACAAATGGGATATAATGGCAAAGGACCTATCGAAAAATGTAAGGAAGGCATTACAGAACCAATAGATCCTCATTCACAGTTTAGTAAAGACAAAACAGAATTGGGTTGTGAACTCAATTTTCTTTCAAGAAGGACACCGCAAAAATATCAAAAACCTCAGTGGAAAGCAAAGAAGAAGTACAAATAAGAATCTTGGCAAGAGGCACTATTTGAGTCAACAGAGAAAATACATAAGGAATGTGAACATCAAGAAAGGAAGCAACATCAAGGAAGCCCATCATTCATAAGAAGACAACATCTACAAAAAGTACATTATGTTCTAGAACCAATATCCAACAAAGTAGAATCACCTCTTGATAGCATCATTCCTCCCCAAGGAGGGATAGTATATGAACAAATACAAAGAGTAGAAGCAAGATTTGACACAAAGTCCAAGAAAACTATCAAACTTGTATCAATCATCAAAGACTTGTTCTCACCCTACAACATACCAGTCCATAGCTCCGATAGAATCTGGGATACTAACTCTGAAACTGATTCCAATGAATATAAATGGGGCAGTTGTTCTAATGCTATTGAAGATATTTGTGCAAAGGACAGTCATACACCCATTTCTCAAGAAGCACGCAACATAGAATATAGACCACTTGAATTTGGTCCACAAAATATCTATGATGCCAAGGAAAATGAGTAGTGTCATTATGAACAAGTCTATATGGAAGATGACACCATTGAAGACCTCGAAGAAATCCTTAATTTATTTAACACCTAGTCCAATCACGAAGATACCTCCATCATGACACTTACAGCAGCAAAAATTGATCCGCCAAACGACTCCTTACCACTTGTCTTTCCTGACCTCATAGACTAGGACAAACCTGAAATACATGATATACCAATTTTCCCAAATGACAAATCCATTATCCATTACTTGTGTACAATTAACCCGGAAATAAACTCTACCAGTGAACAAAGTAATGACATCTACAATCCTAGGAGTGTCAAGTCTCTCAGTCGCAAAAATGAATCAAATAAAGGATCTATTGCTGAAAAGCAGTCAATGGCAACAATGGATCACAAAAAAGTAAAAATAAAGGACACATCTGAGGGTGAAAACCTTTTTAAGGCACCTAAAGATGGGAGACTTGACACTCTTCTAGAGCATTATCTTGAGTGATCACCCATATTGATTGAGCCCACTCAATCAATCAACATTGGTAGTATAGAAGCGACTAAAAACATACACCTAGCAGAATCTCTAACAGAGGAAGAAAGATCAGACTTTATCAAAAATTTTAAAGAAAAGCAAATCAACTTTGCTTGGTCATATGTAGATATGCTCAATATTGATCCACAATTAATCATGCATCACTTGTCCATTACTCCAAGAGCTAAGCCAGTTAAGCAAAAACTACGAAAGATGAATCCACATGTGGCACTCATGGTTAAAGTTGAACTCAAGAAACTATTAGATGTCATATTCATTTGACCAATTGACTATGTTGAATGGATTTCCAACATCATGCCACTACCAAAACTAGATGGTAGTATCAGAATATACATTGATTTTAGAGATGTCAACAAAGACTATCCAAAGGATGACTTTCTTTTGCCCAGTATCGACATAATTGTAGACCTCACAACAGGGCATGCAATGCCATCACTAATGAACGGTTTTTCAAGCTATAATCAAATCAAGATAGCCCCATAAGATCAAGATAGAACAACATTTACCTATCCTTGGGGAGCGTATTGTTGGAATGTTATGCCTTTTGGCTTAAAGAATGCAGGTGCCACTTATCAATGAGTAACGACAACAATCTTTCATGACATGATGTATACCTTCATGGAAGACTATGTGGATGATTTACTAGCTAAATCCTTCACCAGAGTAGAATATCTTAGCATCTTAGAAAATATTTTTGATAGATTAGAGAAATTCCAAGTCACGCTCAGCCCTAAGAAGTGTGTCTTCGGGGTTACATCAAGAAAGTTACTAGGCTACATAGTTTCAGCTAAAGGTATTGAAGAGGATCCAACAAAGGTACAAGCCATTATGGAGATGCCACCACCAAATAACATCAGTCAGCTCAAATCTCTACAAGGATGACTCCAATCAATCAGGTGATTCATCGCTCCCATTTAATCATTTGCTACATAAAAATGTACCATTCAGATGGGAAGCCAAATGTGCAGAATCCTTCTATCAAATCAAACAGTATCTAATGAACCCACCAATTCTAGTACCACCAATAGCAGGAAAGCCACTCATTCTATACATTTCAACAACAGATATATCATTGGGGGCATTGTTAGCACAAGAAGATCAATAAGGCAAGGAACGAGCTATATACTACATCAACAGGACATTGGATGGATATGAATTAAATTATACATTCATTGAGAAGGCTTGTCTAATAGTAGTATTTACCTCTCAAAAATTTTGACATTACATGCTAGCACACACAATTAAGCTAGTTGCAAAAATTAATCCTCTCAAATATCTACTCAACAAGGAAGCTCTTACAGGTAGATTGGTTAGATGGGTCATGATTCTCAATAAATTTGATATCCACTACATAGAACGAAGAGCTATCAAAGGACAAGCAATTGCAGATCAACTAGCTAAAGCACCACTACTTGGAAAACAAACTAGGAAGATTGAATTTACGGATAGGGATGTTCTTGCTATTTCTACCAAACAATGGACCTTGTACTTTGATGGGTCCTACACACAACATGGCTCAGGTGCTGGCATTCTGTTCATCACTCCTGAAGGACACACTATACCAAGATCATATAGGCTTATGTTTCCATGCACAAATAATGTGGCTGAATATGAGGCATTGGTTATAGGCATCAAAATGGCTGTAGAATGGAGAATCACAGAGTTAAAGGTCTATGAAGATTCACAACTAGTTGTTAATCAAATCAACAATGACTATCAGACAAAGGATGAAAAGTTGTAACCATACAAGAAAATGGTGGATGACTTCAAGCAATATTTTGTACACATCACCTTCGAACAAATACCAAGGTTGGATAACAAAGTAGCCAATGCCATGACTACTATCGCTTCACTACTGCAAATCCCAGAGCAACAGAGTCATTACGAGTTTCTGGTAGAGCAATTGTTCTCCCCAACCTTTGACCACTCTGATTCCCATGTTATCTATACCTTGACCGGTTCGGATTCTTAACAACAACATCCTACCCATTGACCTATCCTGAAACCAAAAACGTACCTTCATCTGGCAAGCCACCCCTTATACTCTAACTGCTGATATTTTGTATCATTGAGGTCTAGATGGTACTCTTCTTTGTTGCCTTGATCGTAATGAGTCTGACTCCACTTTACACGAGCTTCATGAAGGTATCTGTGGCACACATTCAAGTGGTACTACTCTTGCTAAAAAGATTCTAAGAATGGGATATTATTGGTCGACAATGAAAAGTACTCTTATCACTTTGCAAAGAAGTGTCCTAAATGTCAAATCCATGGCAATCTTATACATGCACCAACATAGGAACTGCAACCATTCATGACATCCTGGCCCTTTTGTTAGTGGGAACTGGACTTGGTTGGCAAAATTCATCCTTCATCCTCAAATGGACACAAGTTCATTATAACTGCAACATAATACTTTACCAAATGGATTGAAGCAGTTCCCATGACCATAGTGACTGGGAAACAAATTGCCTCTTTTATCCTTAATTATCTGATCTACGGATATGGTATTCCAAGTTCCATTATCACAGATAATGGACAATCTTTTAAGAACCAAGATGTACAAGAACTATGTGAAAAATTCAAAATCCAACATCATTTTTCTACACTTTACTACCCACAAGGGAATGGTCAAGCAGAAGCATCCAACAAGACAATATTAAAAATCCTAAAGAAAACAGTGAATGAGGTAGGCAAAGATTGGCATATACAGCTTAATCCAACACTTTAGGCATATAGAAATAGCATCCGCACACCTACAGGAGCTACACCATATTCATTGGTATATGGATCAGAAGCTATTTTAACCTTGGAGGTAGAAATTCCATCTCTCAGAGTCTCTCTGAAAGGCTTAATCCCAGATCAAGAGTATTGAGTTAACCGACTACAAGAACTTGAACTGCTAGATGAAAGATGCCAGTGTGCCTACACTCATCTCAAAGAATATCAGCAATGCATGTGTAGAAGCTACAACCACAAGGTTATTCCCTGAATTTTTAAAATTGGTGACCTAGTACTCAAAGAAAATCCTAAAAATCAGCAAGATTGGGAAAAGAAAGGAAAATTTGAACCTAACTGGTTAGGTCCCTATGTCATCATATCAGCCTATGGATCAGGAGCTTATCAGCTGACAACTTCAGAAGGAGATGTGCTCGACGAACCAACTAACAACATCCATCTGAAGAAATACTACACTTGAGGAGTCTAATGCACATAAAAGTCAAAATATTGAAAAAATCAAGAAAAAGCAAATAAAAAGGTACAAAAAAAGTAACTGGTGAAAACCTATCAATAGGCACTATTGTGAGAAGATAACTCCTCTATCTATATCATTATATCCACAGTAAAGCACTATCAGCCATTGCCTAACATTTTTATCACAATATCCATCCAAGACATACTTAGCATAGTCACTATCCTGGTTTATCCGCATATTCCTTCACCACATCTCACCATGGCTTGGTAATCACTATACATATCCACATCAGGAGGCACACTTAGCTAGGGGCAATATTCATCAAGACTTGTAGCACATTCAAGCCATCAAAACTAGAAGCAAACTCAGAACATCATATCCAACAAACAAAACTCACTCAATCACAGAGCAAAACATCGATCGCTAAACGGGATTCAGAAGAGCCGATGGATGATTTTCTGAAGTATCAAATGTTGCATCTTGCATAAAATTTTTGACTAGTTTGCACTTGAACTTTTTGAATTATTGGATTCTTTGAATTTTCTCCACCATGCTTCAAAGCTAGAGAACATCGAGAGACTCCAATATTTTCTTAGTTTTTTGTCTGTGAGGCGATCATCTGTATAGTGTAAATACTTGTCTCAAGAAGTGATTCACAACATATCATTGAAGACATGAATCCACTTTACACATACAAATGGTTTAATCTTGTCTGTTTATACACAATCCGCACTTAGGTCATCCTGGTTCAATTATACCTTGACGCTTGTGCTATCTTGCAAAATCAAACATCGTGAAAAAATTTCTGAGGTCATTATGGTTCAATTATACCATTATGCTTGTATAAATTTTCAACATATCCCAAAACAAATCAATGCTCAATGATGATACATATATAGAAAGCAAACAACATGTGGCTATACAGGGATGACAAATACAGAATGAGGATGCTCAAAAACAATTAGTTGCATATCATTTTCAATTAGTTGCATATCATTTTCCATTAGTTGCATATCATATCATACATCTCATTTTCAAGAAACATCTCACAACATCATGCATTATCACATCATATTCATCAAATATTGCATCAAATGCATCTACCTAAGCATTACATCATCATAGAATAAACAAAAGCATATAGAAAGCATAATCCATAGCACATCACATGAAGATCAAAGAAAATGGTGTCTCATATATATCTTGACAAATGATCAATATAAAAAATATGTCATGTCTATGCCAAATACAATACAATGATCAAAATACAATGGAGACAACGTCTCTCAGGTATGACTATCTCCTGAGGGAGATGGTCTCGCTACCGATGACCCAACACCTAGATCTCTAGGTGGATCCTATCTAGAAGGCCTTGTCACTCCCCTCCTCTCTATCCTCAACCCCCTCTCTCAGGATCGACTAGATCTCGACTGCGTGAAACTCTACACTCAGCGCTCTCTAGGCACCATATCCTTGTAATGTCTCCTATAGTACTCCACCTCCCTGGCCCTCAAAGCCAGCTCTCTCAAGGTGTCTCTCATCAGGCCACCTGTTGTCGCTCTCTCCAAAGCCTCTGCTTGAGCCTCAGCTCTACCCAACCACTCCAAAATAGTATCTCACTTTGTGGTTAGCTATGTAATCTGACGTTGATGTGCCAACAACTGTGTCTACAATTGTTGCATTGATAACTGTAGTGATCTAATCTATGCATCCTCCACATGCGTCAGAATCTGCATCTGCAGGGGTACCCCCTATCCCTCTACCTATCCTCGATGTTGGTGGAGGTAAAACATCTGACCTCCTCCTCTAGGCCAGTCGTTGCACATCCTCATACCCTTCCACCACTGCTATCACCTCCCCAACCTGTTCCTCCTCTCCCTCTATCCACTGCCACCCGCCGCACAGCTCTCTCTCCCCACATCCCCCTATCTCCACCCCTATCTCCTCTCCTCCCCAAATCCAATCTCCCTCTAACTCCTCACTAACCTTGGCCACCTCCTCTACCATCTCCTCCATCCCGTCCTCCTCCATCACCACCTCCCTCATCTACCTCCTCCTCATCATCAAAAGCTGGAATCATCTCCACTGGATCAGATATCCTAGCCACTGCATGCGCTACAAAGAGTGCTGCAAACTCGTTAGTCATCCCTGCATCCACTATCTTAGGGACATAATCCCAAATCTAGCTAGCTAAGTGAAAGAACTCCTCTACTGCCATCGTGCTATCTATCGTAGGCCCCCAGTTTGGGATATCCTATCTCCGTTGAGCATAAAAGCATGCTCCCTGTGGAATCCCCTACTGCCGACCATACTATCGTAACACTCGGCTATGCAAAAGCCTCTCTATAACAAAGGGTGTCTGCCCTATTAGATACCTAGACATGAAAACATGTGGCATCTCCATCCCATCCTCAACCCATACCTCACAACCTGTATATGGTCACTAGATGACCGTATCAATGTCATCCAACACTCTCCTCCAGTGCTCTAGTTTGCTTAGCTTATGCTGAACAACTATCCCTCTGTACCCATATGCGTATGTGCATCCAATAGGCCTATCTCTATCTGCCAGTGGCCTAGCTATGGGGATATGCTCCCATGCCAATGCCTGTAGTAGTGTCACTCCAGCTGATAAACTGCTATAATCCAAGTACACTACCTCATGCAAATCCTTGTATAAATGACCCGACATAGTCAACCCCCATGCAAATCGACAACCCTACATCACCATGTCCTCCAGCACCAATCCCCATCCCATTGATAGTCCCTTCGACCTATGGTTGGGACATAAGAACCCACCTATGAAACCTGCTAGAACTAATGGTAGAGGAGCGTAATTCAAATCCAAAAACTCCTACCAAGGGATCTCATACCCACAAATAGTATCATCCTGAAAGATCTGATGAAGTGCCTTAGTCCCACCCTCCTTAGTCTGCTCGTAGGGTAGCAATGCACCTACCACAGGAATTCACAGAATCCGGTAACAATCCTCAGGCATCACTGTAATCTTTCCTATCACCAAGTGAAAGGTGTTCATATCACTATGCCACCTTTCCACAAATGATGTCAATAAACCATGGTTTACGATAACCCGAGGCATCTCTAACAACGAGGTTAGGCCACACCTCTCAATAATGTCTCTATCTACCTGTGTTAATCGTGGTATCAATGACCATGGTCTTGAAAATCGCTCACACGACTACACTACTCCAAGATGCTCCTGTCAAAAGCAAAGCAAGTCCAATATTAGTTTCCTCATCAACACATGGATATCAAAATCAAATTCATCTCAAAAACTTGAAAACTTTGAACAAATCTAAATCAAGTTCCACATCATATCAATCCATCAAATCATATCAACTTGTAACACAACTCAAGTTTCACATTCATATCAACTTGTAACACAACTCAAGTTTCACATCCATATCAGCTTGTAAAAGAACTCAAGTTCCACATCAATATATCAACTTGAAATAATCTCATATCAAATCAAGTTCATATAAAAAATATCCATATCCAAAAACCACATCATATCAAAATTGTATCAAATCTATATCAACTTGAAATATCGCAAATCAAATCAAGTTATATCAAAACTCATATTGGACAACCTATCAAAACAATGACATTAGACATGCAAACTGACAAAATGCACTTATCCCGACAGAACTGGCATCAACCTACCAATTTTTTTTCATCACTATACCAAAATTTTTTCCTATGTGCTAAATCATCTTGTCTACGCGCTAAACTGCTTCTCATGTGCTAACCTATTTTCTCCACGTGCTATCCAATTCACCGTATGCACTAGCAGAAACCTACGCGCTACCCGTTTCTTTGAATGCACCCTCTAAACTACCCCACGCGCTAAAAAACCCTATGCACTATTCTATTCTCTCCATGCGCCACACACCTAACCCTATGTGCTAGGTTACACCTACGCGCTATCTAGACCTACCCATGTGATCCCCTAGAAGCCCTATGCACTAGATATCTTTGATGCGCTACCCGTTTTATCCTCTGCACTACCCTCTGCACCCGATACGCTAACCTAATCCTATGCACTACCCTAACCTAATGATGCGCTAGCCTAAAAATTTTCGGACCCTACCCTCTATTGTTAAACCCTACATGCTACAAATTTTTTTGTATGCGCTACCCTTTCGACCTGACGCGCTAAAACATTATAATCCGTATAAAAATTTCAAAAACTGACCAAAAACGACAAAATCAAAAATAAAAAGTGGGTCAAAAAGGCATCGACCATATTCCTTTTCATAAAAATTGACCATATTCCTAAATGAATATTTTATGTTCATTCCTCTATTTAGTTAAATCTAATTTAATTAAATCTCCCGCATTCCTCTATTTAATTAACTAAATTATTCAATTTATTTAGTTAAATTCACTAAAACCCCTTTCATCATTTAATTAAATAAATCATTTAATTAAATCCCTTCTCTCTACTTTTAATTAAATTTACATTTAATTAAATAGTTCACCCCGAATTGAATAAATCTAATTTATTCAATTTCCCAAATTGCAACCCAATTGAAATAAAGTAATTTATTTTAATTAATTCTATTTTCCCCCATCCACTTGCAAAATCTTACATCTCCCACTTGCATCCTAAATCCCCTTTCTAAATTCTTCTAGAACCTATCTAATCCTAATCAATTAGCCTAATCCATCTCCTAAATATTGTCACATTCCTAAGCAACTTGAAGTCACTTCTCAAAGACTCTAAAGTCTTTGAAAATCATTTAATGCTTTATGTGAGCAAAAATCCAACCTCTAAAAGTCTTCCAAACCACTAATGGCTCTTACATGACCATTAATGGCTCTTACATAACCATTTATGGTTACCCCTCAACTCAACCTCCATATAGCCCAAGGGTCTCATCAAACATTTATTGGTTTGACCATGGTTATTCCTTTAACCCTTGCACAAGAGTTTATCCTTTGGGTAAAAGCTTTATCCATTGGATGATCTTAACCTAACCTTAACCCTTATCTCCTAAGGTAACCATGAGGTCTTCTCAAGCATTTAATGCTTCCTACCTCTCCTCTCAACCAGCCTTATGTTGACAATTGTCACCATTTCAATGGTGAAAATTGTAAACATGGATTGACAACTTTCAAACTTGACCCTTGATTAACTCTTTCAATCCTGGCCATCCATTGCCCTATTTTCACTATAAATAGAGCTCTCCTTCCTCCATTTTGAACATCCATGAATCTACTAAATCTAACATCTACTATCTATCTAAAAATCAAAGCTATCTATCTACCCATGCAAGCTTTTAGTATCTCATTTATGCTCAATTTTAGCACATCTAATCTCTCTTTGCAATAGGAATTAATCTAATAAACATTTTAGACTCTTTCCTTTATCATTAGCTTAAATCATATAACTAGTATATCATGTTAGGATAGTATTACTACTAATCTTGTCATCTTATAATATAGTTTATTGCATTTGTAGAATAATGCATAGATAGGATGCATTTTCATGTTAAAATCAATCTAAAAGCATCCCTCATTCTTGCATTTGTCATCCCTAAACCACTTTGCTCAGTGATTTGAGAGAAAAGACATTGGTTTGAGGGACCTTGTGAGATAGAGAACCATGGAACCAACCTTGGGAAGTTGAGTCATTCTTCATGACTCCATAAATTGCACCAAGAAGTCCTATGGGTGTGTGGACAAGTCTCTTTGAGCTTCACTTTTCACATTTTAATTTTCACTGACCCGCTTTTCCCGCATACACAAACAACACTTATGATTAAATGAAATAAATTGTATTGTTCATTAAATAACCATTATTAACCATTGTTAATTATTGGAATGAAGATTAAAGATTTCCATGATAACACCATGCACAGATGAGCAACAATTTATATGATCGAATATCAACTTTTGTATATACAAAAATGTCAAATGATTACAAATGTATGTCCATACACAAATATGGCATAAATGCCAACTGAAACAAAATGTATGTCTAAATACATGAATGTATGTCCATATACAAAATATACATGCCAACTAGACATGTAAGCATCCCAAAACTATCTATAACATCCTAAGTTGTTGGTGGATCATCAAAATCAACCCTCTTTGCCGCAGTGCTCGGCTTTGAAGGATCCTGCACAAGAAAAAAAAACCATGATTAATATTAGTTATATTATATAATTCACATTCAAAAAGTTAACATAAAAATCAACTATAGTTGAACTATTCATGTTTACCTCATCTCCACATTTTCTCTTCGGTTTTGCAAGATTCTTGATGTATGTCTTCGATAGAGGAGGTATGTTCTGAATATTTTCATACACAACCTACATATGTTCAGAAACATGACATTGTTACAAGTTAGCATATAATTGTCACTGATAATAACAAATTATATCTACTAATAAAAAAATAAAAAAACACACATCTACTCGAGGCATCTCTTCTTCTTCTTCTTTAGGTATACTAGGTGTAGTCATCAAGGATGTGAAGCCAATAATTCACTGTATATATACACAACAAGTATCTAAAACTATCAATCTACGTCTAGACATGTATAATCACTATAAGTTATTTAAACTATTCATTCAATCATATTTGCATTCAATTAACTTTCCCTTGTCTCCAACTGCACTACCAGATCCAAAATCACATTGCCCTGCACTCGTGCTGCTTGTGCCCTACAAGAGTAAAATAAGATATACATGCAAGTTACTACATAATATAATTAATACCAATATAAATGATGAGCATGTATGTACAATAAAATACAAATGACTAGGTGCAATAATATATGTACTATCAAGCTATTAAGGCCAAATGAAATGGCTGACAAGGTGCCCTCCTGAATCTGTCTCAACTACTCCTTGGTCATCAACTATTAAATAGACCATGTAAAGAAAAATTAGTACTTAATATTATCTAGATTATAAATATTCATTTAAAATATAACATGAACTATGAAAATACAAATCTTACCACTACATCATCAATGGATGATGATGGTGCCTCCTCGCCTCTAGCATGTGAGGACTCCCCAGGGTATCCTCCAATTTGTGTAATAATATTTGGTGCATCATGCATCTCATGCACCTCATAATCTACACTGTCTGCAGTTGGATCAACGGGTTGTCCAACTGGACCCAAGCATACGTGCCCACACATGACATAACTATGGGGCACACATATGTGTGGAGCTGAGGATGACGTGTCAGTGCCACCGAATGCACCACTACCATCAAGAGTAGGCTAAGATACTAACCCATCCTAAGAAACCAAAAGGCTACTCAAAGAGTGAATAGATGATATGGTTCGTGAAGCTGCCTCACAAATGATATCAGGATGCTCCACTGTAGGTGGGGGATCAATAGGAGGAGGGGGGACATATGGGCCTTGGACTACTTTGACTACCCCAGGTCTATTTTGGGGCATACCTAAACCTACACCTTGGAAAGGTTGGATGTTAAAGTAGTTCACATGTTTGCGTAAAACAAACTCAGCGTACAAATTTTTATGAAATAGAAGGGGACATCAAGATTGTTGTTGGGTGGTTTGTTGAAAACCATCCACCAACGATCCCAAAATTTTTTCACAATACCATCATTTGTGCACCATTTAATAGAAAGTTTTGTTTTTTTGGGATCTACGGGTTGACCAGTGCGGGGATTGACAACCAATGAGGTGATAGCAACTTTGGATATGAGATCCTTGGTATCGTTATACAACAAGCCATCTGCATATTTTTCCCTCATAGAATCTCGCCACCAAAGGGCGGCATTGTGCTCCTTAGTCATGGTTTCCATACTCTTTATAATCGATGTGAGAGGATCAAACATTGGGTTTAGACGAGGGATCCTATGATATACTTCTGCAATCCCCCTCAATTCATTCAAATTTTGTGCAATCAAATCCTGAATTGAGGGGGGATTTGGCAAAGGAGGGTTTGGTTGTTGCAGTTGTGGTTAATCAATGTTTTCATTGTTATCCCCCATTTTTAACCTAATTGAATGTAAACAATTAAATTTAGTTAACAAATTTAAACAATTAGGTATTTGATTTAAAAAAACCATATTTTCAATGAAAAATCAAATAAATATTAACAAAAAATACAAAAATGAATGAAAATGATTGAAAACAATAAAATTCTTACCTTTCAAACTATTTTTTATCAATTTTTTGTCAAAACACAAGATATCAGATTTTTATAAAATCGCCCAGCCCATGAGTTAAAAAATGACTCACGGGGTGTCATTGTCGAAATATATTTGTCTCAGAAAATCGGATATTTGATTTTATCGGATATCCAATTTTTATACTTAAATTATTTTAAAACAACATATATAATATAATAATATATTATATAATATATTATTATATTATATAATACGTATTGTATTATATTATAAAATATAATTATATATTATATATATGTTATAATATATAATATAATATAATATTATATTATATAATACGTATTATATAATATATTATTATATTATAATATAATATTATATAATATATATATATAATATAATATATTACTATATTATATAATTATATAATATATTATTATATTATATAATTATATAATATATTATTACATTATATATATTATATAATACAATAATATATTATATATTATATAATATGTAATATATAATATATTTTTTAATTTAAAATTACAAATAAAAATCGGATATCCGATTTGCATAGGCAATTACCATTCCAAGGTGTATTGACACCTAGGCCAAGCAAAAAGTCAACACGAATTTTTGTGTTTTTAGGCAAGTGAAGAAGGATATTTTTTTTCACATCACCACATTTTGGCCCCCCTTGATCATGCACTAACCCATGATTCTAGTTATTCAAGTTGTTGCGGTTATTGTAGTGGAATTCATATTTCTTGTTTGTGCTCTCTGATTGTGTGCTATGCGTTTTGGTGGTCTGCATTGATCATATTGTGCGTTATTAAATATTTTATTGGTCTAGTGGTATGATTTGTGTTATATGACCTTTTGGTCAATCTGATGGTTCTTGTGTGTTGCGGATGATGTTGGTGAGATATTTGGTGGTGTTGTGTGTTTGAAAATTTGATTTTGGTCCATTCTATTTCCTTTCTGACATTATATTGGTCCACATATTGATTTATGTATCATGTGGTGTAATTTTGTAATTAGGTTTTATATGTTTATCCAACCTTGAGGTTAAGGTTGATGATTTGTACAAATACATCTAATACTCATTTGATAGATGTGATCTACATGTGTAAATATTGTTTTGATCATTTAGTACCATAGGAGATAAGCGAAGAAATGTGAAAGAGTGTGAAGAGAAGAGTTTGAGTATATGTGCTTAATGAGAACTATAATTAGGCATTTGGAGATGCTATACTTTTAGTTAAAGTAACTTGGATTGTTGTTCGATCTTTGTAAGATAGTGATCCTTCCCAAGGTTGTATCCCTTTGTTATTTTTGAGTAGTGAGCTCTACGAAGTGTGCCTGAATGCATGTGCATTCCTCATTGTAATATTAACACATACTACTGCAGAGTATTATCATATTGTGGTTTTCCTCCATTATTGTTGCCTAGAGATTCTCCTTTGTTAATAGATGTGTATTCTGCTACACAGATATGAAAACTATTGATTATTTATTCTTGCATTTCCAATATACCAAGGAAGTTTGAGATGCACTATTAGATGACTTAAAAATCTCCTGGATCCTATGAGATAAAATGAAAGATTCCATGAGACAATGGCCCTTAACTCCATATTGTCACCCTGTGTCTAAAAACCTATGGCTTTAGACTCCCTCGATGATGGTGTGAAATATCTAGAAAGAAAGGAATAATAGAGTGTTTAGGGATGAGGCTAGGAATAGAAAGGTGCTCTTCAATATTATAGAACAACAAATTAAAGAAAGCATCAATGTGGAGAAGCTATGCAACTCTAAGGTTATGCCTACTTTTTTGGACATTAGAGTAAAACAAAAATAGAGGATAGAGCATAATATTCTATGGATAAACTAGAATATTATACTTCTAAGGTAGAGTTTGTGAGGCCCTACCTCGACTCAGTCTAGCATTTCAGTGATTTTTATGATGAGACTATTATGGATGCTTTATTTTTATGCATTATGGATTTAGAACTTATATGATTCCATGATTTGTATAACATTGTTATATGTTGATGCTTCATTTATATGCTTTATGATATAGAACTCTATATGATTCTAGAATGGGATGAATTTGAGATGATATATGTCATTATTAGATTTCTAGGACTTTACTATGAGGATAGAATTAGGATGCCTGTTTTATGTATGGATTAATATTATGAGCATTATGATAATTGCTTATGTGGATATAAGTTGTATGCATAATGTTTGATGTGTATGCTCAATTCATGTGTTTAGTATTATATGAGTTTATTTTGAATTACTAATGTGTAATTGAGATGCGTAGGAAAATTATCCATGTGACCATGGAAATATAATGGAGAACCAAACCTAGACCTATGTACGTTCATACAACTAGGGTTTGTCTATTTGGAGAGACAACACCCCGTTTGTATCGTATTTTATTCGTGAAAGTGATTGTTGCATGAATGTTAAATTGAATTTTGTTAATTTGTGTAAATCCAACAAGAGACAAATTTCAAGTGTAATTTTGTAAAAGTATTTTTATTGTGTCGCTTGACACATGTGATCGATTTATGTTTTTTTTTTTTTTAAATTGTCTCTTGGAGGGAGTTGTTTAACCATAGCTTTTTCAATTAATTTAATGTGGTTCTATATTTTTCTAGGGTAAAGAATCTTTGGGGTGGTCAACTTAGGTTTGACCTGAAAATTAACTTCAGAGGGGTTTAAAAGGGGTTAAATGGACACCTAGGGGTAGTTTAAAAGTGTTTCCTAAAGCCCATAAGGTATACCTAAGGGTTAGGAGTAATTTTAGGCATGTACCAACTCCCATGTGACTATTTAGACACCCTAAAAAGTGGGTTTCCTAAGTTGAGCGAAAATTGAAATTAGAAGGACCATGTAAGTTGTGAACCTTCCTCTTTGAATGTGAGATCTCTTTCCCATTTTACCCTACCTTCCCTTTTCAGTTTTACAAACCTGTGAGAACTCTCACAAAGGGCTTCTTAAGCAAGAATTAGAAAATTTGTGGGTAATCACCCACTCTCCATTTTTGGAGACAAGGAATTTTAAAAAAAGAAGATAGATTTGGTTTCTAGGAAGTTTGGTTAAGAGTAGAGAATCAAGGATTGTGGAATTGGGCTGCTCATCTTCAACTAAATCTAGCATACCTTTGGGCAGTTGAAGGTTGGTTAAATTTATTTTTGTATTGTTTTTATATTGCATGTTAAGTTGAAAAGAATTGCTTGTGTGAAAAGACTAGTTTCTTGTATGTTTTCCTTAGAAAACTATTTGTGTTGTATGTTTTACTTATTGTATGCATTTTATGTGTTTTGGGAGTAACCAAGGCCTCCTACTCTTGGGAGAGAGGATGGTCTTGTGGGTGGTAGAAGTTTGATAACCCTCGAGTGAGAGGCTCTTGTTATGAGAGTGATCACAAGGGATATTTATGTGACCCTTGTTGCATGACTTGTTTATGCATTTGGGGGTCATAAGGAGGGAAATAAGGCATGAATGCCTTGGGGGGCATAAGGTTGTGGGGTTGTTATACTTATGATTTATTATTGTTTGCCATGAGGTGGCCTTGAGTTTTACGATACTTGTAGTCTCCTCAAGGTATTTGGTCTACTACCACCCGTGTATAGACATCACATTGTGTGGTGCAGTGTAGCCCTGGGATGGGAATATGTGTTTGATTGTTTTCCGTCATCTATTGTGTTTGCATGTGTGTAACCTGTCTAGGGCTTGGTTCTACAAGCTCAGGGGTGGCTACTAGTTAGCCTAGGCTGGGAGGTGAGCATTCCATGGTCATAGCCTATGATTTACTTCCAGGTTGTTGGAAGAAAGGAATAGGACAAGTAGAAGTAGCTGGAGATATTTGTTGCAAAAAAGTATTTGTAAATGAAATTATTATTCTTGAAAGTCCTCATTTATCAGAAATGAGAATCCTATTTGTAAAGTGATGTTAATGTATTTTAAATGTACTGTAAATAAATGAAATTATTTTTTTAAGCATTATTCTGTTGTAAAAGAAATACATTTATGTTGTTGTAAAAGAAATACATTTATTTTAGAATTGAAAGTCTATTTTGCATGTGAATTCTGAAAATAAAAGGAATCGGTTATTTCCTATGCATATCTCTAAGATTAAATTTAAAAACCAACCCATTTATCTAGTTGCTATCAAATTTTATTAAAAATTTGTCATTTATCTAGTTGCTGTTATAATTTTTAAATTCTATCATTTGTTTATGTGTAGAAAATAAAATCTATAGTTAAGTAGATTTGTTGGACGAAAAAAAATAGATTCTATATTTTTAATTCTGTAATTTACTTTATTTTTGTAGAAAGTAAATCTATGATTAAATAATCTATTTTTTCTTTTGCAACTAGGATTTTGATAAAAGGGAATAAATACAATGATTCAAATCTGAAGAATCTATCCAATCAGTTAAATATGTTTCAAATTATATTTTTACATAGAAAGTTTATGCCGTAGAAACAACGTATATATATATATATATATATATATATACATACATATATATATATATATATATATATATATATATATATATATGTATATATATATATATATATATATATATATATATATACATATATATATATATATATATATATATACATATATATATATATATATATATATATATATATATATATATATATATATAAACAGACATACATGCCTATATTAAACGTTTAAAAGAATTCATTTCTTAAAAATAAATAAAAATAAACTTATTTGTTTAATATATATATATATAATGTTTAAATGAAATCACTTCTTAAAAATAAACAAAATAAACCTATTTGTTTAAAATATATATAATTATATATATATAAATTTAAACCAATATATATATATATATTTGCACCTTTTAAATAAAACAAAAAATATTTTTTTTTTTTGAAAAAAACCTTTTTAAGAAAAAAAGCACATGAGGGTTTTCAGGCCGAACTGGGCCGAACCACTGTGTTTAACACAATGGTTGGCATCGACTAGCGACATTGTGGGCATCCATAGTGGATGGCTCAAGGGCCGCCACTGTGGGCAACCACAGTGGTTGCCACCACTGTGGGCGTCCACAGTGGACAACTCAAGGGCCGCCACTATGGGCGACCATAGTGGTTACCGCCACTGTGGAAACTCACAGTGAGCGGCACCGCCCGCTTGCCCCCTCTTCAAATAAACTTTGGCTGCCATCTCCCCACTATCATGCGTTCAACTTTCTGCCCCCTGCACAAGAAATAAACTTGAAACCCTAACCCAGTGGGGTTAGGGTATTCAAAAAGTTTTAAAAAATAGGAATGAAAGAAATTAAAATAAAGGGCATTATTATAGTATTTAAAATTTAGGGTTTCCATGGTTATTTATTAATTATGAGAAAACACACACACACACACACACACACACACACACACACACACATATATATATACATAGAGTTAAAATATGAAGGGGTAGGGCGAATGTTAAATAAAATATTTTATTAAAGGGTTCTTTTTTGTTACCTATATATATGTTTATAATAAACATATGGGGAAATATATACGTTTTTTTTATAAAAGGGTATATTTTAAAATGATGTTTAATATTTTATTATTATTTTGTAGTTTAATCTGATATAGATGTTGGAGGTTAAACCTTATAGGGCGATTTTCGTTATAAATTTAATTGGCCCTATGACGATTTAGTGTAATCATATTTTAATTATTATTAAGATAAAATATAGACATTTATAAACTAAGTGCTAGAACTAATTTAATTAGTTCCTAAAAGCAATTAACAAATTATTGGAGATTAAATTTTATCTACGCCATTTAAGAGACTAAATTAGTTTATTGATTAAATATCGATGAGATAATAAATAATCATTTAAAGAGTTCCACATTTAAGTTAAATATTATTTTGGCTTACTTGAGTTAGAGATTAAAGTTAACTCAAATATAGTTAAAGACAAAACTTGCTAAGTGCATTTCATATTTGCAAAATTTAATTAATTTTTTAAAAAAATTTATCCCGTTCTTGCCCTAAAGTTTGGGCATGACATTTTGGTATCAGAGAAAGGTTTCCAACACCAGGAACCTTTCTCCATTACGTTTCGCTTTAAATTATTTAATTAATTTTATTATATTAATTTTTCTAGGATATTTAAATTTAATTAAATAAATATTTTTCCAAAGAAATTAGTATTTAATTTATTTTATTTAATTTTTTCTTTAGGATGCCTCTGACTATGTGACAAGCTCACAAGCGTGGAAGGGGTCCTAGGCATGTACGCATAGCACGCGAAGAGGTCAATAGGGAGGAATCGGTTCTGGAAGTGAACCCAAAGGCTCCTCTCGAACAACTAGTTGACCTAAACCGAAACATCTTAGAAGCAATCCAGAACCTTATTGGTATAGTCCAGGATAGGCTTCCAGCCGAGGATCATTATGTTAAAAATCAGAACTCAGGGAGTCATAAATCGACAGATAGGGAACGAAGCAGGAGTCCACCTCCTAATCTCATAGAGAGTCAGGTTGGGAATGAGCCAGAGTCGGTGCACCTACCAGGACCACCTCCAGTGGCAGAGCCAGTGTATTATGAGAGAGCACATCAGGGTTCGGGGGACCTAATCAGAGAGGTTATGTGCCTCTAGCCACCATCTTTTGGGGAATCTACCAATGGGGTAGAAGATGAGGCTTGGCTGTTGAGCCTTGAGAGGTGCTTTGCATTGCGCTCTTATGAGATCAATCTAGAGGCACGTGTAGCAGTCCATCTGTTGAGAGGAATGACCTCCACATGGTGGAGACAGGAGGAATATAAGTATGGTTTAGTTCTTGATACTCTCACATGGGAGATATTTACAGAGAGGTTCAGGGAGAGGTACTTGTCAGAGCATTACAGACAACATAGGACAGACGAGTTTCATGACCTCTAGTAAAAGGGTTTCTTTGTGACCCAGTACGAGAGCAAATTCTTTGAGCTCTTTCCATATGCGGACTACCTAAAGGATGAGAAACTTCTCATCAACTGTTTCATCAGAGGGCTAAATGTCAGCATAGCAGGACCAGTAAGGATGTCTGCTCCAGGGAGCCTTTGGTTTTCCGTGGAGAAGGCACTGATAGCAGAGGAGATTCAAGTCAGGCCACAAGATACTAGGGATCGGTTCCAGAACCAAAACCCTACACCCCAGACATATGGATTTCAGAAACCGCATTGGAAGGGTAATAACAGAAACACACAAGGGTTCTCCAAACCCCCTCTTCCGCAACAGTCACAATAGAACCAGAGGCAGAGACCTCCATAGAATTAGTAGGGCACAAAGCCCAAGTAGTGGTAGTCTTAGGGTCAGAGGTGAGATCAATGGGCTCAGGTGCCTTACACACCTCCAGCGAGGACTCAACAGTCCTCCAGGGGTGGGTATAGTGGATCTAGCAGGATAGGGGGACAGGCTTTCTCTAGGCCTCAGGGCACCCAGTTTTAGGCACGCGATGCTTGCTTTACATGTGGAGCCATGGGGCATATGGTGAGGGATTGTCCTCTGGGTCAGATGGTAGGGAATCAGAGGATGGCTGCATCAGAGCCTACAGTTGGAGATATGAGCAGGTCCCATAGAGTCTTCGCAGTGGTGGACAACGGTCAAGCTGAGCACCAGGCCATGGTCATTGAGGTTGCAGGTATGATCAAAGGTAACAGTGTATCTATTTTATTTGATTCAAGAGCTACTGACTCCTTTATATCTCTATTAGTTGTGGAGCATTGCGGGCTAGTGGCAACTAGACAGGGTGTCAGTTGGGAAGTGGAGTTAGCTTCAGGGGCTAGAGTGTTAGTGGAATCAGAAGTTAAGGCGTGTCAACTTCAAATTGGCAATACCACCACTTTAGTAGACCTTAGAGTTACACCACTTGGATCTTATGGTATTGTACTTGACATGGATTGGCTTTATGCCCATAGAGCCAAGATGGATTGCCGCCTGAAAAAGATCGAGTGTGAGGATGATCATGGTTCGCCCATAGTAATCACAGGGATTCAGAGACCTGTGTCTCTTCGTATGATCTCCACAATGTAGCTTAAGCGAAGCATGCGAAAGGGATGTCAGCTATTTGCCATCACTATCAGTGACAAAGAAGAAGAGGATGAAAAGGAAACACCGATTGAGGACCATCCTATCCTTAAGGGATATTTAGACATGTTTTCTTCGGAGCTACTTGGAATGCCACCCCGTAGAGAGATTGATTTTCATATAGACCTTGTACTAGGAGCTGAGCCAGTTTCAAAAGAACCTTATAGGATGACCACAAATGAGCCTAATGAGCTCAAGATGCAGCTTGAGGAACTCCTAGAGAAGGGCCACATTCATCCTAGCATATCCCCTTAGGGTGCACCAATAATTTTTGTGAAGAAGAAGGATGGATCTCTCCGATTATGCATGGATTATTGTCAGTTGAACAAAGTAACCATCAAGAACCGATATCCTTTACCTAGAATCGATGATTTATTCGACCAACTTTAGGGTGCCAAAGTATTTTCCAAAATTGATCAAAAGTCAAGATACCATCAGTTGAGGATAGTGGAAAGCGATATCCACAAGACCGCATTTCAAACTAGATATGGCCACTATGAGTTCACCGTGGTCCCATTCGGTCTTACGAATGCTCTAGCTATTTTCATGAGCCTCATGAATGGGGTATTCCACACATTTCTAGACTACTTTGTGATTGTGTTCCTCGATGATATATTGATATATTCTCAAAATCAGAAGGAGCATGAGGATCACCTGAAATAGGTATTGCAGTGTTTGCGAGACACTCAGTTGTATGGCAATTTGTCGAAGTGCACATTCTTTCGATCAAAGGTCAAGTACCTTGGGCACATTATTTCTGGTGATGGGATGTCAGTGGACCCATCAAAGATTAGAGCCATTATGGATTGGCCAGTGCCAACCAGTGTGATAGAGGTCAGGAGCTTCATGGGCTTAGCAGGTTATTGCTGACACTTTGTTGAGGGATTCTCTAGAGTTGCACATCCTATTAGTTCTGTTTAGCGTAAAGGGAAGAAATTTGAGTGGACAGAGAAGTGCGAGAGGGCCTTTCAGGAACTCAAGAAGGCACTTACTAGCGAACCTATCCTTGTAGTACCAAATCCCTCAGCTGACTTCATGGTTTACATAGATGCTTCCCTAGAGGGTTTAGGAGTAGTCCTTATGCAAGATGGTAGGGCTATAGCTTTTGAGTCTAGGAAACTTAAGACTCATGAGCTTAACTACCTTACACATGACCTTGAGCTTGCAGTAGTAGTGCATGCACTTGTGAGGTGGAGACACTTCCTTTTGGGTCATCACTTCAAGCTTCATTCAAACCATCAGAGTCCTCAGTACATTTTCACTCAGCTGAACCTTAATGCATGACAGAGGAGATGGATGGAGTTCTTGTGCGAATATGATTTTGACGTTCACTACGTCAAAGGGAAAGAAAATGTAGTTGTTGATGCTTTGAGTAGGAGACAGCACGAGGTATACACCATATCTATGGGTATAGATTTAAGAGACTGTATACTACAACAGTTGCCAGAGGATGGATGGTATTCAGAGGTTTGTCAGGTGATACGATCTTAGGATACTCTAGAAGGGAAATATGTGGATTCTTCTTTGGAGTCCGATGGACTATTATGCCATAGAGGGCACATCTATGTACCTTCTTTTGGGGGATTACCAAAGTTCATTGTCACGGAGGCTCATAGAGCTCCTTATGTAGCACATCCCAGAGTTAAGAAGATGCATGTTGACTTGAGATAGCTATATCATTGGCCAGGAATGTGGCAGCTCATTACTGAGTTAGTAGCCCGATGCCTTGAGTGTCAGAGAGTCAAGGCAGAGCACCACCATCCAGGTAGGTTGCTCCAGTCTCATGCTATACCAGAGTGGAAGTGGGATACTATATCCATGGATTTTATCATTGGTCTTCCTATGTCCTCTCGTTGCCATGATGCCATCTTGGTGACAGTTGACAAGTTGACCAAAGTGGCCCACTTTTCACTAGTTTGGACTACGTTCACAGCACCAGCACTAGCATAGGTGTTCTTGCGAGACATTGTCAGACTTCATGGCATTCCATGCAAGATTATTTCTGACAGGGATTCCCTCTTCACTTCTTCCTTTTGGAAGGCATTACAGGCAGCTATGGGCACTAAGCTCAATTTTAGTATAGCTTATCATCCAGAAATAGATGGTCAGATAGAGAGGGTTAACTAGGTGTTAGAGGATATGCTTCACATGTACATCATGGATCATCAGACCCGATGGGAAGAGTATCTTCCCTTAGTGGAGTTTTCCTATAACAATGGGCATCACACTTCTTTGGGGATGCCACCCTATCAGGCATTATATGGCAGGCCTTGCAGGACACCGTTGAGTTGGGACCGCATAGAGGACAAAGTTGCTATTAGTCCTGAGATAGTTTGCGATATGGAGTAGCAGGTGGATTCGATTAGGCAGCATCTTAAAGAGGCACAAGATAAAAAAAAGAAATATGTATATGCGAAGAGGATAGATCATAGCTACTTGGTTGGAGATGGAGTCTTCTTGAGAGTGCGACTGCATAAGAGTCCAATCTATTATGGAAAGGGTTCTAAGCTCGCACCTCACTTTGTAGGACCATTTGAGATCCTTGAGAGGATAGGACCAGTTGCCTATCATTTAGCATTGCCACCTAGCCTATCACGCATCCACGATGTGTTTCATGTATCAGTTTTGAGGAAGTATATCTATGATGAGTCTCATATTTTAGATTGGGATCCCTTGCAAGTGGAGTCGGACGGGCAACTAGCTTTGGAGCCCATTCACTTTTTGGCATGCCGGACACTGGCCCTTCGAGGTTGAGAGCTGGACCAGGTTAGCATCCAGTGGGATTGCTATGATGAGGTTACAACTTCATGGGAGGACGCAACACGTATGAGATCAGAGTACCCCCATCTTTTTGATGAACTCCAGGAGGAAGTTCATGCCTAGAGGGGGAGCGTGTGAGGCCCTACCCCAACTTAGTCTAGCATTTCAGTGATTTTTATGATGAGACTATTATGGATGCTTTATTTTTATGCATTATGGATTTAGAACTTATATGATTCCATGATTTGGATAACATTTCTATATGTTGATGCTTCATTTATATGCTTTATGATATAGAACTCTGTATGATTCTAGAATAGGATGAATTTGATATGATATATGTCATTATTGGATTTGTAGGACTTTACCATGAGGATAGAATTAGGATGCATGTTTTATGTATGGATTAAAATTATGAGCATTATGATAATTGCTTATGTGGATTTATGTGGATATAAGTTTTATGCAGAATGTTTGATGTGTATGCTCAATTCATGTGTTTAATGTTATATGAGTTTATTTGGAATTACTAATGTGTAATTGAGATGCACAGGAAAATTATCCATGTGACCATGGAAATATTATGGAGAACCAAACATAGACCTATGTACGTTCGTAAAACTAGGGTTTGTCTATTTGGAGAGACAACACCTCGTTTGTATCGTATTTTATTCGTGAAAGTGATTGTTGCATGAATGTTAAATTGAATTTTGTTAATTTGTGTAAATCCAACAAGAGACAAATTTCAAGTGTAATTTTGTAAAAGTATTTTTATTGTGTCGCTTGACACATGTGATCGATTTATGTTTTGGTTTTTTTTTTAAATTGTCTCTTGGAGGGAGTTGTTTAACCGTAGCTTTTTCAATTAATTTAATGTGGTTCTATATTTTTCTAGGGTAAAGAATCTTTGGGGTGGTCAACTTAGGTTTGACCTGAAAATTAACTTCAGAGGGGTTTAAAAAGGGTTAAATGGACACCTAGGGGTAGTTTAAAAGTGTTTCCTAAAGCCCATAAGGTATACCTAAGGGTTAGGAGTAATTTTAGGCATGTACCAACTCCCATGTGACCATTTAGACACCCTAAAAAGTGGGTTTACTAAGTTGAGCGAAGATTGAAATTAGAAGGACCATCTAAGTTGTGAACCTTCCTCTTTGAATGTGAGATCTCTTTCCCATTTTACCCTACCTTCCCTTTTCAATTTTAGAAACCTATGAGAACTCTCACAAAGGGCTTCTTAAGAAAGAATTAGAAAATTTGTTGGTAATCACCCACTCTCCATTTTTGGAGACAAGGAATTTGAAAAAAAAAAGATAGATTTGGCTTCTAGGAAGTTTGGTTAAGAGTAGAGAATCAAGGATTGTGGAATTGGGCTGCTCATCCTCAACTAATTCTAGCATACCTTTGGGTAGTTGAAGGTTGGTT